>NC_041384.1:748291022-748306228 GCF_002162155.2 Triticum dicoccoides
AAGGAAAATGGTGATGGCTGCCACCGACCCGCGGGCCCGGGGAGAGGAGTAGACGCGTACGCGCGTTTGTCTCGTGTCCGCAACGACGCAAATCCGGTTTAAAATTGGGTCGGAAATGGATCGCCCGTGGATAAAAACGGACGTGCGTCCGTTTAGGTCGGCACGTTGGGCCGTCACTTTTGTCCGTGCCGACACAAACGGACGCGAACGGTCGAAATAGATCACCCCATTAAAGTTGCTATTATCTCGATGCCCACACGCTCTTGGATATGTTGCAATAAAGAAGAGAGCACGCCGCCACGTGCCGTGTTTTATACCATGAAGAAAACACTTGGTAGTTGGTACAGAAGACGGCGACGCGCGGTACGCGTTTTCGTTACCGGGGTGACGTCCTGAAAAACACAAACAGTTCGCGTGCCAGCCAGACTGCAGGCACGGCTCTCGGTGTCGTATCCGCATCGGCTTCTCCTCATGTCACCAGCCAAAAGGCTGCCGGGGCTCCAACAACACAACTGAGATTGAGAGGTGACCGTGGATCATTTGAATCAAATATCCATATTCCAGAAACTCATTCGGAATCTTATCGCCAGTAGCATTTTTCTCGGAATAGAGGCCTGGGAAAACTCCAGATAAAGGTACATGAGCTAATTTAAGCAATTCTAGCCTTTATATGCCAATTACCCAGTGTAATAGCCTAAGAAGCGGTCGGTTTTTTAGTGTGATTAGACTTAAAAATTATTAAGCATTAGTATTGTTCATAGACCTACCTACCATTGTTTCATTGTATGTCGCAAATTGACCATCTTGTAGCACATAGCCATTGACTTGTTTTCCTCGACTAACATGTTATCCGCATCCATTCGGAATCAAGAAAACTTCCGATATGTATCCACATTTAAGTAACATCCGTTCCGAATTTGTAACCGATAGCATCTGTTTTTAGTTTTGAAAATATGAAAAATGAAAATGAGGAATTATAAGTGCATCTAGTGCCCCTTAGTGATTTTGGTGTATTGAAGACTTATAGGTTAAGGGACTAATGCGTTTGTGAATGTACACAGATCTATAAGTCTATGAGGAGTTTGATATTTACAGAGAAAGGCGACCCCTAAAAATGAATGTCTTCAACTGAAGACTTTGGATTTCTGAAAACTTTCTGAAGACTTTGAATGTGAAGAAATTGATGTGACCGTAAAGACTTGATAATCATGCGAGGAATATGAAGTATGAAGACTTTTATTTTCGTAGTTTCATTTTTTTTTCTTGAGTCATAGGAAACACCGTACTGTTAAAGAGGGTCGAGGAAAAACTAAGGAAAATTTTTCAAGTGATGCTCATCTCAAAATCCTACATCTACCAATCTCTTCGAGTGAAGTCATTGAAAATCTGATACAGCTCAGTCAATTTCTTTAATGGCAGAGACAAAGTTCTTCTGGTCTTTAAGGAATTTGTTCTGACTGAGGAGTTAGGAATTCGCCAATGAGGATTGCCTACAAATGAGGAACATGACAGCTCTGAGGAATTTGAAGCTCAAATTTCCGACCGTTGTTGTGTTATGCGCCAGCTGACTCAAAATATCTTATCCACCTAACGGTCATATCATTGAAGGACATTTATGCTTATCATGTCGGGTTGTTCCCTAAGCTATAAATAGCTGCCCCCCTACAACCACTAGCTGGTTGGCGGCTTCACGAGAAACTGACACTTGTCATTGAGAGCATCCCATCCTCCAAAGATTTTGAGCGAAAATCATCTAGTGAGAAAAACCCAAACCCAAACACCTACAAACCCAAAGTGATTGAGCATCACTGAAGAGATTGTTCCTGTGTGGAACCGACGCTTGTTACCTTTGAGGACTGTGCATCCTCCAGACGGTTAGACGTCATGGTCTAGAGCATCCAAGAGAAAATTGTGGATCGCCGAGTGACCGAATCTGTGAAGGTTTGGAAGTCAACTGAAGACTTACCACGAGTAATTGGACGGGGTCTGTGTGACCTTAGTTCAAAAAGAATACGGTGAGGACTGTGTGTCCTCATGCCGAGTGACCGAATCATTGTCTTCACCGAGCTAACTGGTTCTATTTTCTCAGCCCTTTCATTTCCTCATTACTGTGTTGTGAACTTGTTCATATCTGTTTGAAGGCTTTGACTGAAGACTTTTTCAATTTCCTCAGTTCAATTTCTTGAGTCTGTTTATCTTCACCCTGTTGTATCCTGTGACGCTTTTTGTACTATGTGTTTGTTTTCATTTCATCATGATGTCCATGCTCATGTTATGTCATGTCTGCATCTGAGTACTTATTCCGCTGCAAGTAGTTCTTCGCTTAGGAATTTCCTCACCCTAAAATTCCTTGGTGAAGAATTCATAAAAATTGCCTATTACCCCCCTCTAGTCGACTTAACGTACTTTCAGGGATAGTAGTAGGCGGGGGTCCGTGTATTTTAAGTAACTGTGTGTGCTGCATTTTTTACTGTGTGCTGAATTTTTATGTTGAATGATGAAATTTTGTAGAAAAGAAAGACAAGCTTAAAGGGTACATAACCCTACAGCCACCATGACGATAGAGTTACACAATGCACCGCCATTTTTTTAACACTGAGCAACAATATTGTTTTTGGCCTAGGGGAGGGGGGCGGGAGGGTTTTACAACCTACCGTCGGGATCGATGATGATAGGGTTGCACGATCTACTGTTAAATATTTTCACCCGGAGCAATAATGCCTTTATAGGGTTTTGGAGGCGTTATACCCCATCGCCGGACGCGATGACGGTAGGATATAACTACCTACCGGCCCTCATATTGGGTGGTAGTCTATTTATCCATATCAGCAACCACCGACCGGCGTCTGCCTCTACCGTTAATCTTACCGCCAGGGACCCCGATAGTAGGCAGTTATACCCTATCGTCATCGACCATGGCGGTATGAAAAGAGTCGGATCACAAAAAAATTGCAAGTAGGGTATGATCTTGCTTACGTTAAGAGGCCTTGTCTTTAACTAACTAGGATTAGGTCAAAGACGGACATTGCAAGGGGTTCTGGAACAAGATGAGTCGCCGCCGCCTCCTCCTCCACAAAAAGCTAGGGTTTCTGCCTCCCGCCGACGTCGCCGCAGGTCCGCCTCCTCTCCGGTGGCCCTAGGGCCATGGGAGTGCGGTGGATCTCGACAAGGGCTAGCGGGAGGGCTTCGTTTTTAGTCATTTTTTTTAGTTTTGCTAGGTTTTGTGTCCTGCTCAGGAAGACGAGACGGAGGTGGCTTCCTGAAGATGGAACAAAGGTCTCCCCGCCTAGCCCATGTACCAGCGGTGCGTCTAGCACTGTTGGTGGGCGTGTGTCTCCGGTGGATCTATCTTTGGTGAATTTGCTCGGATCTCGTCGTTGTCCGTCTACGTTCGTGTGTCTTTGAATTGGATCCTTATGGTCTACATTATTCTTCATCTGCGGCGGTTGCTATTCTGGTCTGGTGTGCTGGTCCTACGGGGCCTTGACACGACGACTTCCGACTGTTTATTACAACAAGTTGTGTCTGACTCCAGCGATGGAGGGGCGACGACGGTGGCGCGCCTTCGGCTCGCTTCAGTGCTTGTAGTCGCCACTAGGTGGTCTACGGATCTGGATGTAATTTCTATTATTTCTGATATTCGTTATATTGCCATGATTGAAGATGATCGGAAAAAATATGTTGCTTATATATAATTAAAAAAAAGGTTGAAACAGTGATTTCGGCCACGCGTGGTAGCAGAGGAGCAATGGCACCGCACGCGAAAAGGCTGGGAAACAAACTGGACATGTCCCTGCACTATACCGTATTTAAACTCATCCTAACCAGAAACCGACCCGAAAAAACAAGAGTTGGTTCGTTGGTGACAGCCGGACCTTCCTCCAATCATCCAGCTCTCGTGTGACGGACGCGCCCAAGGCCGGCGGGGCTCCACGCGGGCCGTCGATCGCCCGCTGCTGGCCCGATCCCGGCCGTTGACCACACGCGGCGCACGCACGCACGCCCCCTGATTAACAGGAATGAATATTTAAACAGGAGTAATCCATCACGCAACTTCCTGGGCTCGTGACCAGACCGAGGAAGGGAGACCGCGACCGCCCCGATTTGTTGTCCACACCGCACACCACCCCCCTCCCCTCGCCGTCGCCGTCGCCGTCCTTTATTTATCCCTCGGCTCGATTCCATCTCCACTAGCCGCTCCTCGCCGCCGACCCCCCGCCGCGCCCTCCCTCCCCGTCCCCGCGCGCGCGGCGATCCCGCCGATCGGGGGGAGCCGGACTGGGTCTGCCCGCCCCGGCGCCGCCGGGTTCGATCACTTCGGGTAGGTAGGTCGCGTGTGCTCTCGGGGGTCTCGCCCGCTCGCCCGCGCTTGCGTACGCTGCTTTGCTTGCCCGCTTCCTCGATTGCTTCTCCTCCGCGCGCGCCTGGCCTCGCACCCTCATGCTAACTCCCGTCGAGAACTCTGGTGCGCGCGTCAGTCGCTCACTCCACTAGCTACTTCATTTACCTGCTTACCCCGTGGTAATACTTGAGTGCGGCCGAGCTCACTTAATGGCGACTCTGCTCACTGCTCAGATCCAAGTAGCAGCGGATTTCATGACCCCGGTGGTCCAGTGTCCTGTTGTAGTGGTATGAAGTCAGTTTGGTGGGATATACGCATACGGGAGTCAGGTGGGAGGGAGGGAGCCTCCGTGCCATTGCTCCTCTGCTGCCCTGCTTCCTCTGCCCCGACAGCTACGGATCCGTCAACTCTTGTGTGAAGAAGGGCAGATTTGGAGGTTGGGCGAGCTGCAAGTGGAGTGGACCTGTCTACTGCCGTTGACCACCGGTTGGTTTGTTCGTGGGGCTTGTGATGGTAACTGCGGCATTGTATTGGCTGCTGCTGACAAGTGAGGAGCAGGGGAATTTGCAGGGTGCTCAATTGCCATAATGGGGCTGTGTAGTGGGTTTGTAGAGTTCAGTTTAAGCGTGGACCTAGCTACTCTCACTGACCACCGGTTTAAGCGTGGACCTAGTAACTGCAGACCATTGTAGTGTTGGTTGTTAACAAGTAGTTAAGGAGCAGGGGAACTTGCAGGGTGCTCAGTGTTCTGCAATGGGGCTGTGCAGTGGGTTATGGAGTTAAGGTTGGGTAGTCGCCTGAGGGCAGGGGAATGAGAATGTAGAATTGCAGCTCCACGGCAAAATTCTTCATGATTGAGGGCAGGGCAATGAGAATGTAGAATTGCAGCTCCACGGCAAAATTCTTCATGATTGAGGGCAGGGCATAGAGCTCACATTACCCTGTTGCTTGGTGATGTAGGCAGAATGCACTTGTTTCACTCCCAAAATTCGATTGCGTGCGTCTTGTGCTTGATGCATTGTGGTGTGGTTGGCTAGTCTTACAGGCTTTTTTTTATCTTCTTTGTTCTTAGCTTTCTTCACATTTTCTTAACAGCCATGTTTGCAATGAATAATAGTTATCTGCTGAATATTCGCAGGTTCTAATTGGACATATTGCTGCTGTATTGTGACAGGCGGCGCCCTTGCTTGGTGACATTTGTGTTTTGTTGATCGTCAAGGCTTCCTTACTGCTCAGCCCTCTGTTTTTGCTTGCTGTCTATATCTCCTTGGGGAGGGCAATCTAGCAACAATGTCATCGCTTCAGTTATTGCAACTTACGGAGCATGGGCGAAACCTTTTTTCTTCTAGAAGGTGTGCTGATCACAACACATTTTTTATATATAATTTGGTTAATCAGTTGCTAGTTCTTACCTTATGCTTCTTCCTTTGAAACCACGTTCAGGAGGACGCTTGCAGTTGTTTCTGGCGCACTACTTGCTGGTGGTACTTTAGCATATGCGCAGTCAGGTCGACGGAGGAAACATCGGGAAGAAAGTCATTCTAATGATGGAAATGCACATACCAGGAGTAAAGAGGGCATTTGTCAAAATGGTGTTGATGGTAAAGTGGTAAAGACAAGGAAAAAGAAAAATTTATTGAAATCCTTACATTTCCTGGCTGCCATTTTACTTAAGAAGATTGGCCCAAGTGGAACAAATTACCTTCTTGGCTTGATGTTAACAGCAGTAAGTGCTACAAATCTCCCATTCTGCCTGTTTCATTTGTTTGACATACCAATAGTGCTTTTTTGAGTATCAGAATTTGTATGGTCCATATGTGTTAGTTTAATTTCTTGTGGTATCTTACTGGGTTGCTGACTTTGTTGCTGGCTATTTGTGATAAGTTGTACCTGGGTTCAGTCATGTGGAACCTTTTTAACCGACGGACTTTCCGCAGGTGTTACGTACAGCCATTGGTCACAGATTAGCAAAAGTTCAAGGGTATTTGTTCAAATCCGCGTTTCTTCGGCGTGTTCCGGCCTTCACACGCCTAATCATTGAAAATCTTCTATTATGCTTTCTTCAGTCCACGGTATATCAGACCTCAAAGTACTTGACAGGATCCTTAAGCTTGCGCTTCAAGAAAATTTTGACGGATCTCATCCATGCTGATTACTTTGAGGTAGGTATATTGGATTATGAAGTTGAAATATCCTTTCTGTTTCACACCTTCACATGTTTTTTCACTTCTTCAGTTCCCAGTTATGTACTGAAAGTCTGAGATGAACTGATATACAGTTGGTAGACTTTGCGGAGCATTATTTGTGAATTATTATTAGGTCCAAGAATTGCATCCAACAACTTGTGCTACACACAACAGCTGAAAGAACACAAATATTTTTATGGCCATGATACCTGGTCATGCAAAAATAATGTAGTGTTGAAGTATTCTGAGGCTATCTATCTCAACTCACTTAATCCATAGAGTTAAGTGAAGCCAGTTCTTTTTGCTGCAATGCACATTAAGTGTTCTGTGTACTTATCACAGCTGTTCATTACCTCTTATCCTAGAGATTATCATGTGAAATTCAGAGTTGATAGTTTGGTCGATTGCCAAACTTTTCCTGCTTTGAACCACATATTCACTGCAACTCCTCATGGATTTTTTCCTACTTCTGTCCAGAATATGGTTTACTACAAGATCTCACATGTAGATCATCGGATTTCAAACCCAGAGCAAAGGATTGCTAGTGATATTCCTAAGTTCTGCGCAGGACTAAGTGACCTTGTACAAGATGATCTGATTGCAGTTGCAGATGGGTTAATATACATCTGGCGCATCTGTTCTTATGCAAGTCCGAAATATGTTCTCTGGATTCTGGTAAAAATATTTCTACATATACTGTTAACCTTATTGATTTGTAGTATGATATGGAAATTCTTATGGTCAGTCAAAGACAAACGCTCCTCTATTCGGAGGACACTATGCTGCCTTAATGTTTGTGTATACTGTAATAATATTATGATAACTAGTTTGCTGCTTAATTAATTAGATACAATGTTAATAAGTAATTGCTTTCAGGCATATGTACTTGGTGCTGGTGGCACAATTAGAAAATTTTCCCCTTCTTTTGGGAAGTTGAAAGCCATGGAACAACAACTAGAAGGGGAATATCGCCAGGTTCATTCACGACTGAGAACTCATGCTGAGAGCGTGGCATTTTATGGTGGTGAGAACAGAGAAGAATCGCACATTATGCAGCGGTTCCAGGCTCTTGTGCGGCACGTGAATGTTGTTCTTCATGAGAACTGGTGGTTTGGCATGATTCAGGATTTTCTTCTGAAGTATCTTGGTGCCACAGTGGGAGTTATCTTGATTGTCGAACCTTTCTTTGCGGGAGATCTTAAACCTGATACATCTACTTTAGGACGGGCAGAGATGTTGAGTAATCTTCGTTATCACACAAGTGTGATAATATCATTATTCCAGTCCCTTGGCACCCTTTCTACCAGTTCAAGACGTTTAAATCTTCTCAGGTAAATGCACCATCCTTTACACTCTTGTGAGAAATGCTTGAGATACCTATATGTCAAGTAGACATTTGTATATTCAATTTTTTTATCAAATTGATTGCCGTAAATTGCCGTAGTTCCATAGTTGCTAAACATATAATGTTTGCATGTACATATTAAATTTTGGCTTCTAAGAATTACATTGGTATTGTGTTTACATTTCTCAACACTGTTATGCCCGAAATACTTTTAGGACCTCTGGTACATTTTATTACTTTTAAACTATGTAACTTGAGAGCTGTGTTCTGTTGAGTTATATTTAAGTTCCACCCAGCTATGATTGCTTCATGCATTTCTAGTATACATAAGTTCTGGTTTTTTTGTCTCTTATGCTGATAAACTCTGCGCTCCGATTGACAGTGCCTATGCAGACCGTATTCATGAGTTACTGGATGTTTCACGTGAGCTATCTGGGGTTCGTGACAGATCAATGAGCCGAAATTCTTCTGCCAAAAATTATATTAGTGAGGCAAACTATATAGAATTTTCAGGTGTTAAGGTAATTATGATGGTGGGAGTATTATGCTCATTATTTTATCTGTTCGATACCAAGATATAAATAGAAGTTCGTTACAGGTGGTGACACCCTCTGGGAATGTCTTGGTTGATGATTTAACTCTCCGGGTGGAGTCGGGTTCTAATCTTTTGATCACTGGTAAGCTGTAACCTCTCTATCAAATATTTGCTCCCCTAGATCTGGTTCTGAGTCATGGCTGCAATGAAATTGAATCGATTGAATGTTTACACCTTCATTGCTAGAAGAAATGACGGTAATTTGATTGTTGCTTCTTCCATACACGGTATACATAAACCTCCTTTGTGCATTTGATAGTTGTGGGTTTAAAGTAGGATTTGTCAACTTCTGTTGATATTTCCTCATTACCATTAGTCAATCTATTCCCCTCATACAGGTTGGTGTTAGTTAGAAGCTGGTTATAGATCTTTGCCTAAAATCACCTCTCTTTCACTTGGGAAAAACTCTTAAAACCAGTGCTTTGACCCTAGATGCTTGGTCTTGATTTGTGGAGGGGTCACAGTTTAAATTGATCTTCTTTGTGGTCTGGTTAATTTTCCGGTTGTCAACCTTAGACAGATCATTTTAAATGTTTTGTTGGCTTAGACGTCATTTATTGGCCAGCCTTATCTTGAGAACTGCCTCAAAGTTTGTGTGCTTGAACTTGGTAGGGTGATGTCTCAAGCTCTTGATATTTAATTATTTATGTGTATGCCTGATGCTATATTTATGTCTTCCCTGTCTTTTCTGCCACTTTTACATGAAAATTGCAGGCATGGGAAATTAATATTTCTATGTGTCTGTGATGTTTATTTCAGGTCCCAACGGTAGTGGAAAAAGCTCTCTTTTCCGTGTTCTTGGGGGTCTGTGGCCACTTGTATCTGGCCACATTGTCAAACCTGGTGTTGGTTCTAATCTTAACAAGGAAATCTTTTATGTCCCCCAGCGACCATATACAGCTGTCGGAACACTTCGTGACCAGTTAATCTATCCACTTACAGCAGATCAGGAAACCGAACCACTTAGCTATGGTGGTATGGTGGATCTTCTAAAGAATGTAATTATACTCAAACCAATACGCTGGCCTTGTTCAGCTATACCCCACTCATTTTGTTTGTGTGCTTCTTTCTCCCGAACAAGTATTTAATAAACCTTTCTGGGGATCCTTAGTGTTGTCCTTTTTTTCTTTTGCAGGTTGATCTAGAATACTTGCTAGAACGCTACCCTCTCGACAAGGAAGTTAACTGGGGTGATGAGTTGTCTCTTGGTGAGCAACAGAGATTGGGAATGGCGAGATTGTTCTACCATAAGCCCAAGTTTGCCATCCTGGATGAGTGTACTAGTGCTGTGACGACTGATATGGAAGAACGTTTCTGCAATAGGGTCCGAGCAATGGGCACGTCATGCATAACAATATCTCACCGACCAGCATTAGTTGCTTTTCATGATGTCGTTTTGTCCTTGGATGGTGAAGGAGGGTGGAAAGTTCAAGATAACAGGTTACGTTCATGATTCTTTTCCTTTTTTTCTTTTCTTCTTTTGACGTGTTGTCTCTAGAAGGCTGAACTTTGTGTGATCCTCTTGTTTTTGTAGAAATGGCTCCTTCCTTCCTACTGAATCGGAGTTTGATGCATTGAAGTCATCAGAAACTGACCGCAAATCTGACGCACTTGCTGTTCAAAGGGCTTTTAGTGCTAATACAAAGGTAGTTATGATTTCATAGTCTGTACTGCTACTATTGGTCTTCGTTGTGTCACTCTTTAACACATTCTATTACCAGGAAAATACTTTATCGGGCCCCAAGGAACATTCTTATTCAACACAGGTCATAGCTACTTCCCCCAATATGGAAATAGAATCCACAGAACAGCCACATCTGATCCCACAATTGCAGTGCTCGCCGAGACCTTTGCCTGTTAGAGTTGCTGCAATGTCTAAAATACTGGTACACAATTACATTTCCTAATTGATTAAGGGTTTTTATTAGATAGTTAATTCTAATGATTTTCTTGAATGTTTGGCAGGTTCCTAAAATCGTTGATAAGCAAGGGGCACAATTGCTTGCAGTTGCAGTACTTGTACTATCTCGGACTTGGATATCTGATCGTATAGCTTCACTGAATGGTTGGCTCCTCGTGTGTTTTCCTTTACTACAAGAACTGGAGCTGGCTGGTGTACAATTTTTGTAATAAGTTGCACGTCTTGACAGGGACTAGTGTTAAGTATGTCCTGGAGCAGGACAAGGCAGCCTTCATTCGATTGATCGGGACCAGTGTAATGCAAAGTGCTGCAAATTCAATTGTGGCACCATCACTGAGGTTAATTTGGACTTTTGGTTCCACTGTTTTGAAATGCTTGACTGCTTGTCACGATGTTCTCTCTTAGCAAAGCACCCCGCACATTTTTTTAAATATTTACTATCTATTCAAATGTTTCATCTGAAACATTACTTTATGCTACCTCATGTGGTCTTCACCACAAGAATGAAAGTACTACTCATGCTTGCGTGTATTTAACTATTTTTAGAGTGGCAGTTCATTTTTCATAATTGATTACATGACCTGATTGAGTATTTCTTTACAGACACCTTACTTCAAAGATTGCTCTTGGATGGCGAATTCGCATGACCAACCATCTACTTGCATATTATTTGAAAAGAAATGCTTTTTACAAGGTAAATTACCTTAACAAAATGTGTAATTTGCAAGTCATTTGTTCCATTTTGCAGCAGTGTTTTCCCCTTATAACTGTTGCTAGCATTGTTCTGTCATGACAATATTTCTGTTTGAATAAAAGCTGAGCAGTTTGACCTTTCTTTTCCAGGTATTTAACATGACAGGCATGGAGATTGATGCAGACCAAAGAATAACACGTGATGTGGAGAAGTTGACGAATGATCTTGCTGGCTTAGTTACTGGAATGGTGAAACCATCAGTTGACATTCTTTGGTGAGTTCTTTGTGGCCTCATGTGTTGCTCCGGTGTTCTTTGGTTAATCAGGCTTTCATAGTTAAGCTACTGCTATTCTCCAGGTTTACATGGAGAATGAAGCTTTTATCTGGGAGAAGAGGAGTTGCTATTTTGTACGCATACATGTTGCTAGGGCTTGGTTTTCTAAGAGCCGTTTCCCCTGATTTCGGTGATCTTTCAAACCAAGAACAAGAACTTGAAAGTTCTTTCAGGTTAGTGATATAATTTGTTGGGTATTTGTGTATTTGGCTTTCTTATAGCATGATGAACTTCCAGTATTGACCTTCTAATATTTGTTGTTCAAGGTTCATGCACTCAAGACTGCGGACACATGCTGAGTCAATTGCTTTCTTTGGTGGTGGATCAAGGGAAAGAGCTGTGAGTTATTCCTACCACATGAACGCTCCTTCAGATTTATGAATTTTATGTATTGTGATTCTTATGTTAAATTTCCTATTTATTGTGCTAAATAATTATTCTGAATTTCAATTGAAATGCTAAATACTGAATGACTCATGTAATCACAAGCATAACTTATGTTGAAAAAGAAAGGATAAAAATACATTACATGTAGCTTCATCTGCACTTCTGGCACAGGATTTGTTAGTAAAAGTATATGGCCTCACATTGTCATTATTTTCTTATAAATCAGATGGTTGAAGCTAAGTTCGCAACTTTGCTCAACCACTCGAAGATTCTTTTGAGGAAAAGATGGCTTTATGGTATATTTGATGATTTCATGACGAAGCAGCTGCCTCATAATGTGACATGGGGATTGAGTCTGTTATATGCTTTGGAACACAAGGGGGACCGAGCTTTGACTTCAACACAAGGTTGGTAAATCTTGAAACCGACCCATTTTATCGATATTATTTTGCATACAGTTTTACAATATGTTCTCATTTTGAAATTGCAGGAGAGTTAGCACATGCCCTGCGGTTCTTGGCATCTGTAGTGTCACAAAGTTTCATAGCTTTTGGTGACATTCTCGAGTTGCATAAGAAATTCCTTGAACTTTCTGGTGGTGTCAATAGGATCTTTGAACTCGAGGAGCTTCTAAAGGCATCTCAAAGCAGTAAGTTTCAATTCACTGCAAACTCTAGTGCCTCATATGCTTGAGTCAGAAACCTATGTCATTTGAATATAA
Organism: Triticum dicoccoides; assembly: GCF_002162155.2. Classification (NCBI taxonomy): domain Eukaryota; kingdom Viridiplantae; phylum Streptophyta; class Magnoliopsida; order Poales; family Poaceae; genus Triticum; species Triticum dicoccoides. The sequence goes on from NC_041384.1 coordinate 748,303,548, forward strand.
AATGATATTGCATATCAGCAGCATAACTCCTATTTTGGTCAACCATTGTGCAACCTGCCACAAGCTCTTGAACTGAAATTATGAACACTAACCGCCCATATGATAAAATTTTATGTGAGCATGTTCAGTCTAGTATCATAAGAGTCAACCTTCTTATTTTGCAACTTTGTCCAACTATGTAATGTCATCACTGTAATTTTTGATACAAAAAATTCTTGAGTGGAGGAAAAATTGAAAATCACTGTGTACTGGAATTTCTCTAGACAATGCAAAAAACTGTCAGTTTAGTTGGCAAATCTGGGCATCTGGCTACTCAATATTCTTTAGTGCAACATCTGCTGTTCTGTAAAACTATTAACTGTCCATAACTGGTTAAGAGGTACCACCATTACTGATTGTAGAAACCTTGGTAGTAATCATATGATATTGTTGACCACCTTGACCACAGCTGGAAATTAGTTCATCAAATTTGTAAGATGCTGAATTGTTTTGTTCATAATCAGTTGATGATGTTATCGAAGTTAAAAGGTTTTAGCCTTTTGGCATCTTGATGCTATGAATTGTACCTGGATATGACACTGTTGTTTTTCTAGATGCTGTCATGCCCTCAAATGTTATCAGTGTGCCATCTGAAGAAACTATTTCCTTCCGTAATGTGGATATTGTGACCCCATCGCAAAAGCTACTGGCTAGCCAATTGTCTTGTGATGTGTCTCAAGGAAAAAGCCTTCTTGTCACTGGTATGTGATCTGACCGCTTCTGCTTGGCTTTATTTAGCACCATGCCAACATTGTTTCTCTAATATATGTGATTATTTCTTCTGAAGGTCCAAACGGCAGTGGCAAGAGTTCCATTTTTAGGGTGCTCCAAAGTTTGTGGCCTGTAGCTTCCGGAAGGCTCACCGTGCCATCTGAAGGGATATTTCACGTTCCTCAGCGCCCATATACTTGCCTTGGAACCTTGAGAGATCAGATCATATATCCTCTCTCACGTGAGGAGGCAGAGTTGAAGATGCTTACATTGTCCAAAACAAGTAAGTGTTACCTAACTCTGCAAAGGCAAACATCTAGCTGTCGACTTCAGCCTCTGTATTCAATGTGCGAAACACACATTTATAAAAACCTTGTGTACTAAAATTCGAAGGAATGCACCAATATAACGCGTTTCTTAGATGAAGCTTTAATTCAAAGTGGTCTGTGCTAGTTGATGGTATTTTAAAAGAAGTTTTAATATGTTGACCTTACCCTGTATTGTTATGAGCAAAGGTTTATATTGATTTGTAGTGACATGACACCATAAACCTTGGCGATGTAGGTGACAGGTCTAGATCGCTGGACGATCACCTGAGGACAATTCTAGAGAATGTTCGCTTGGTCTATCTTCTCGAAAGAGAAGGTTGGGATGCTACTCCCAATTGGGAAGACATTTTGTCCTTGGGAGAACAGCAGAGGCTAGGCATGGTCAGTGGTTATATGCTCACAGTTTGTTTCAAGCTATCTCTGTACCTTTATGCGAACCAAACGGCGTATTAACTTGAAATGACTGTTTACTTTCCAGGCCCGCCTGTTCTTTCACTCTCCTAAGTTTGGCATCCTTGACGAGTGCACCAAGTACGTGTTGTATCACGCTATATTTTGTACTCCCATTTCGTTTGTCAATCTCTACTAAAAAATCTTGTATGCTCACCGCAGTGCTACGAGTGTCGATGTCGAGGAGCATTTGTACAGGCTAGCAACTGACATGGGTATAACTGTGGTCACTTCCTCCCAAGTAAGTACTTTATTCATCAATTTATCCTCCCGAGCCTCTGCAAGTTAACTCAAGCACCGCTGGGTATCGGATCTGATTTCCTTGTCCCACGGGATTTCGTTTCGAGCTCTAATATATGTGTGTGTGTGATGCTGAAGCCTTCTCTCATCTTTTTCACAGAGGCCTGCTCTCATACCCTTCCATTCGTTGGAACTGAAACTCATCGACGGCGAAGGGAAGTGGGAGCTGTGTTCAATCAACCACTAGTCGCTGCCTGTCGCCCTAATTTTTGACCGGCTTTAGCTACTCTCAGCTGTATACTGACTTACAGTACAAATAGTCATTAGCTGCTGCTTCAACAAACAGAGGCTGCCTGTAGAAGCCAGGGAGGCATGCAGCACCCAATTGGAGATAGATCAGAACAATATACATACATGGGTTGTAGGAGGGAAATGTTTTTTTTCTTCTTTCCAAGGAGGATAGTATGGTATATAATCTTGTTCTCATACAGAATACACAGCGAGATGACATTTGCCGCCGAAATCAGATGGTGGTGGGTGTAACGATTATTTGTATAAACACGGGCGCGAAGCGTGCCCCCTTTGTAAATGGCAACTAGTTCAAATCCATCTTCCTGATGATGCCTTTGTCTTGCACTGTGCTTTTAGTTCTGCGTCGACCGAGTCGCCTTCTGATTAGGGATCTCTTCTGTTTGGGGTGTTGCCACATCGGTTTTGTGATGAGTTCATACCTAAAGCAAATTCGGAATGGTTTCACAATTCATCGTTTAGTACTGTCAAATTGTTGCAACCTGTGCATCTTTCTCCTTTGGCAGCGAAAAGCTTCATTGCCGGAAAGGCAGATAGTATAGTTGAGTATGAATATGGACTTGGTTTCCACGTCTGGACTCGACTTGTATCTTCTGTTTTTTT
>NC_041384.1:748306354-748318154 GCF_002162155.2 Triticum dicoccoides
CGGGAGCTGAACTGTTTCTTGACAAATTTTGGCAAAATTTCGAATGTCAAAAACTCATGCACACCCATGATAATAAGCTCATATATTACACTCAGAAAATAAGAAGCATTTTTGGCTAAGCTGAAGAAGATACTACGAGGGAGAGACTTGCTGGGAGAGGAGGACGAGGAGGCCCTGGGGCCCGACGAGGATCTCGCTGAGGAAGCTGACGAGGCCGAACCAGACGACCGGCGTGACGTCGACGCCGCCCAGCGGCGGGATGACCCGGCGGGTGGCGGCGAGGATGGGCTCCGTGGGCGCGTAGGCCACCACGTAGGGGAACTTGGTGACCGGCAGCCTCGGGTACCACGACATGACGATCCGCGCCACGAACAGGAACCCCACCGCCGACAGCGCCGGCCCCGCCACCCCGATCACCACCTTCGCCGTCGCCGGGTCCAGCTCCCCCAGCACCACCGCCGCCCTGTACAGCGATTGCTCGTACGCCGCCGGAGAGGTCGCGGCGTGGCACGGCAGGGCGGCGGCGCTGCTGCTCACCGCCGCTGCCGCCAGGGGTAGGACATGGCCGTGGGCTCCTCTGGCCGGCTCGCTCCCTTCCGGCCGCCGTGTCTCGAGGTTCTGATTGATTGGAAAGAAATGAAAAAGAAGCAGCGTGTGAGAGACGATGGATGGAGCTCGCTCTCCATGAACAGTAAGCAACCAAGAACCAGCCGTCCGACCTTGCTGCCGCGGCCGCCGGCGCCGGCGACGACGCAGCCCCGCCCCCGCGCCGGAGATAGCAACACCGACGGCTTGAGCATGGAGGCCTCCATGAGAGGCAGAGAAAAACAGAGGAGAGGAGGGAAGCAGCAACAGCGGCTCGTGGCCGTGGCCTTTTCCTGCTCTCCGAGGATAAGGCAGAAAAAAAAAAGGAAAAACTAGACGAAGAGGAAGGGCCGGGAACTCTTCTTGGGCTCATTCTACCGGGTCTCCAGTGGACGACGGCCCGGTCCGAGCCCAGCGTGGCACCAAAAAAACCCTACCTAAGGCCCAGCAGACCGAGCCGAACTATTCCTTCCCCCTTCCCCTCCTCCACGGCAGCTTCTCCTCCTCCTCGCCGGCGGCTCCCTCCACCAGCCCCGGCCCCGCCGCCGCGATGCTCCGGCTCCGCTCCTCCGCCCGCCTGCTCCGCAAGGTGAGTCCGCCGCTCGCCCGCTTGTATTTAGTCGCCCTGCTGCCTGCCTCACGGTTTCTGGGATGGATTGCGTCAATTGCAGCTGTGCGAAGCGTCCCGGCCGCTGGTGCGCGGCGAGGTCCAAAGAGTGCCGCCGCCGCTGCCGACGATGACGCGGCGGCTCTCCGGCGCAGCCTCCGCCGCGCGCTCGACCTCGCTCCTGCACCCGCTGCCGGGGCTCGACCTCCCGCCCTGCCTCCCCGACCAGCTCGCCCGCCTCCCCACCCGCATCACCACGCTCCCCAACGGCGTCCGCGTCGCCTCCGAGGACGTCCCGGTACCACCCACCTCCCCCATCTCCCCCTCCTGATGAGCCCATATGGTGCTCCGCTGACGCCTCCGTGCGGTGGTTTGTCAGGGTCCCACGGCGTGCGTGGGGGTGTTCGTGGCGTCCGGCTCGATCCACGAGTCGCCCGAGTCCACCGGCGCGACGCACCTGCTGGAGAAGCTGGCGTTCAAGGACACGGCGCACCGGAGCCACATGCAGATCGTGCAGGAGGTGGAGGCCACGGGGGGCAACGTCGGCGCCTCCGCCTCCAGGGAGCAGATGGTCTACAGCTACGACACGCTCAAGGCCTACATTCCGCAGGCCGTCGAGGTGCTCCTCGACAGCGTCCGCAACCCGCTCTTCGTCCAGGACGAAGTCGACCGGCAGGTGCGGAATGTCATCGATGCATTACAGTCTTTCTCTCTCACACACAACTTATGGGTGGGTATCTTGTTTGTTGTGCGCTGATTATGGTGGTTGATTTGTTGCTTGTCAGCTGGCCCTTACTCGAGAGGAGGTCCATGCGGTGCAGAAGAACCCGGAGAAGTTTCTTCAGGAAGTACTTAACCTTGTTGGATACGAGGGGGCGATCGCGAACCCGCTGATAGCTCCTGAGGAGGCTCTTGGGATCATCAATGCCGATATTATTCGGAAGTTCTATCATGTACTGCTTCTGACATTTGAGTTTTGCATTCCTCCTGAACATGGCTTGCTGCTTGGCAGCTTGCCTTTACATAATTTTTGGTAGGGTGACCATTTACATAGAGTGAACACATCTCAAAAGCATTACATGATATCAGCATGCTGGTCACCGTGGAGCATCCTTGCACACTTTGGTCGTTTTGCTCCCTATACTTTAAGTTTTCCGTGGATGTAGTTGCGACAGATTCTAGATATTAACAATTTATTCTGTTGGCAGCGCTAAAATATAGAAGTAGTTCTATTTAACCGCATAATATACTAGAATTGATTTGTATGTGGCTGATCCAGTGCCAGCAACTATGAGAGATGCTAAATTGTGATCAGGATTGTTCTAGTCTTACAACTTTATTTTCAATCCATGGATCATGATTGTTTGTAGGAGCAACAGTTTCAGCTATGCTGTTCTCACCATATGGTTGTTTTAATATTCTCTACAATGCAATGAATATGTTTTATTCAAAAAACATGAAGCGTTGCTGTTTCTATAACAGGAAAATTTCACTGCTGATCGTGTGGTTCTAGCAGCGTCAGGTGTTGATCATCAACAATTGTTAGATGTTGCAGAACCTTTGTTGTCTGATTGGCACAAGGGGTCCCCTATGGAAACACCAAAGTCTACGTATACAGGTGGTGACTTCAGACACAAAGCAGAATCAGATGTAATATTCTTTCTAATCAAGTATTCCATTTTGAGTTTTGAGACTTCCTTATGTTCTAGCTTGAAATTTTACTCATCTCTTTGCCTGCAGATGACACATGTTGCGTTGGCTTTTGAAGTGCCAGGCGGCTGGCTTAAAGAGAGAGATGCTACAATTATGACCGTCATACAGGTATAGCTAAGGGTTGGTATTTGATAGTAATGATCTGGTCTAGATTGACATCCGCGTCTTCACATTCTAATTGTTAATTCCTGAATGTTCATGCGCAACAACAATAATATTTTGAAGACCTTAATGGGTGGTGGCGGCTCATTCTCCTCTGGTGGTCCTGGAAAAGGGATGCATTCGCGGCTTTGTAAGTCACGAACACACTGCATTTGTTCATCTCTAGTATGGTTGCCATGGTGTAAACTAACTTTATGTGGTTGTTTCAGTTACTGTTTTTTACATTTCAGAATAGTTCTGCTGGCTGAACTGTCTAGTTTATTTTTTGAAGTTTTAATTATTTCTTGTTTCAAAGGGGGTGAATGCTTTGTGGAAAAGGCTAAGTTCACTGTTGTTTCTTTGCAGACCTGAGAGTCTTAACTAAATATCACGACGTCCAATCATTTTCAGCATTCAGTAATGTATATGATAGCACTGGCCTCTTTGGTATCTATTTGACAACGGTGAGTTTACCCTTCAACGTCATTTTATGGGCTTTTGAATGCATCAGGACCTTTCGTACATCTACTGACTTTCTGCTGGTGATGTTGGCAAAACAAGCATTAGAATGAAGAAAAAACACAAATGTGAATTGATATATAAATGTTTGAACATATGATATTTCTGACAAAGTCTACTTGTTTTTTATTTCTCATAGCAAAACTATGCTACCTATACGTGTGCCATTTTATAACGTTCAACTCTAGCATGAAACATAATTATTTGAATTTTAATATTGTAATGTCACCGGCCTCTTGGATTTTCATTCTCTATTGGAGTTTTAATATGATTTCTTGTCCATTTTTAATACTCCAGCCACCAGATTTTGTTGCAAAGGCTGTTGATGTCGCTGTGCAGGAATTGATTGCTATTGCAACGCCTGGACAAGGTACGAGCCATTCCCTATTTGGTAAATCTGTCTGAGGTTTCACTGAAGCTGCATGTTCTAAAATATGATTTAATTTGCATGCATTTAGTGACGGAGGTTGAGCTGACACGTGCGAAAAACTCGACGATTTCATCTGTGCTAATGAATCTTGAGTCAAGGGTATGTTTGGAGCCACACACCATTCTTTGTTGCTTGTCAGTTATCACGTATATTTAAAAGGATTTGATATCCATCTGTTGACTTTGCACTGCAGGTAATTGTTGCAGAAGATATAGGGAGGCAGCTTTTGACTTATGGTAGCAGGTAAGTCCATATCTTCATCGGTTCGAACCATATTTCACAAGCCTGTCTCATAGAAGAAACTCATCGATCCTGTTTTTTTGTTTGTTTGCATCACAACAGGAAGCCTATCGATCATTTTCTTCAGTGCATGGAGGAACTGACCCTAGATGACATTACAGCGTTTGCTAAGATGTTGTTATCTTCCCAACCTACAATGGCTAGCTATGGAGATGGTATGCTCCTTGATTTCCCTCTAGGTTTCAAAAATGCAGCTGATAATTCAAAATTTATACACAGCTTATGAATTAATGTGAATTCCTTTCCCTTGTTTTCTTCCGCAGTTGATAAAGTTCCGCCGTATGAATTTGTCAGCAAGCGGTTCCAACGGTTCCGATAGCGCCCTAACACCATGATCCCTGGTGAAGACGAAGACACAGAGCTCTGTTCCAGTTCTCCCTAATATTTGGCTTGTGCTCGGAAATTTTCCCTGTTTTACTCGTGTGTGGACGAGGTTAGTTTTGTAGTGGCTTAGGTCAAACAGCGCATGCTGATGAAATGTCTCGGGTGGATCTCGTTGCCATGTTCAATGTTCAGTACGTGTGGTGTGAGTTTCATGACAATGAGATATATCAATGGTGACTCTTAACGGCCTCAAATAAGAATTACTGGTTATAATTGTGAATAATCTCTGTATTTCCTAATTTTATTGCTGAGCAACGCTGTCACTGTAGTTTGCAGCCTTGCTAACTACTCCAGTTCCAGTTTATCTCTGTATATGTTAATGCTGAGCAACGCTTCGCTAATCTCTGTAGAAAGGTTCAAACAACTAAAAAAGTTGAGAACTATGTCAACAAAATTCTATAACTAGATTTTTTTTTCATCATATCAAGTTTCATAAAATTATGAGTGGTCAAGCATGGAGTCCAATTATCATCGTCTCAAGTTTCACAAAATTCAAACAAACATTTTAAAGTTAGGTTACATATTTCAGGTGCAAAAGAACTGTCGAAAGAAATTCAGATGCTGCCTACAAGGGCTCTCATCGCAGCAGAGATCCTAGAACATGAGTTTACTAACACTACTCACTGGGCATACACATCGTCTGTCAAGCCACTAGGCACCACTAATCCCAGCCCGACAGTCCACCCGCACCCACCTCGGGCGCAGAGCACAACTGCTTAAGATCCGACGCGTCGATAGGGGTGCCCTTCGCCTTCTTCCTCTTCTTGGTGTGATCAATCACCAGGCCTCCGACAAATTTTCCATCCACAGCAGTTGCCTGGGTCTTGTCCTTCGGCATGGGCTCTGGGACACCGCCGTCTCCAGAAAACATCAACTCTGCAAACGACACTTCTGTGTCATCGATTCCTCCCGCATCTTTATCTCCTTTGTTGGCAGATTTCTTCTTCTTGGATTCCTTCTTGGCCTTTCCTTCGGTATCATCGAAAGAAGCCTTGTCATCCTTGCTTTTCGGTCTGCTGCTCTTGTCCTGCTCCGTGACTACCTTCTCCTTCTTCTTTTTCTTACTATCCGACAATGCGGATTTCACTGGGGCAGCAATGGTGGCAGCTGGAGGAGTATCTTTGGCAGCAGGTTCTTCAGGGCTCTGCACTTGTTGCTTTGACCGTTTCCTTTTCTCCTTCTTTTCCGTATTAGAATCGATGGGATAACGATCAGGCATCTCTTCATCCTTCTTCAGCTTACTCCCTTTCCCAGAGTTCTCATTCTGGGAAATGGCTTCTATGGGCTTTGCATTGAAAATGCGCAAGTTCGGCACAATTTTCATGACCTGAGAGAATACATATAAGTTACTCAAGAACGACAATTACAATACACTCTGGAATGAAGAGAAGTCACAGAGAGAGGTCACCTTTTTAGCTAGGGTGCCTTTCTCAGCAATAGGGTTTCCCTGCAAATTTAGGTTCCTCAAGTAGCGCAGTTCAGAAAGGACCTAGCAACCAAACCAATGGTTAAAACAATCTAAGCAAACCATGGTGTTGAACATGTGGGGACGAAATCAGATGCAAACCTTCAAATCTGACTCCCTCTCAATTAAGTTATTTCCCAAGTCAAGGTTCAAGATTTTGGTATTTTTGGCCAAGTCTGATGGAATTGTCTGCAAGTTACAGGTGCATAAGACCATGTTAACAAGAAACAATAGCAATTAATGCACAGGAGATGAATAAATAAAATTGCCCTTCATGTACATACAGTGATCTTATTGTGAGCAAGCCGAAGTTCCTTCAGTTCCACACATGCAGCAAGAGAAGATCCAATGCTTTCTATTTCACAGTGAGACATGGATATCTGGCGGAAGTTGTAACAATAAGACGATAGTCGAATACTGTTAGAAATGCTACATAACAGAGCCACCAAAGCATTTTTTTTGCAGATTAAATAAATAAAGAATAAGTACCTTCTTTATAGACTTGGCATTGACCAAAGCATCACCAAAAGTAATAACTGGATTCTTAGAGAGAACTGTGGCAGAGCAAATATTCACAATTAACCAAGTTCAGGGAGACACTAAAGCATGAATCACAATTAACAAGTTCATGGATACAGAAAAGCATGAATGAATTGTACATAAATTCGTATTTAATTAATTTGAACTTTACTAAAGCAATATGAATTTCTTATACACATAAATTAGTTAGCATTTGCCATGCAACACTTCTTTGAGTTCCAACATGGAACGCTACTCGCTACATGGAGTTATATACTGCATTTGACAAGGTTGGTATTTTGTACTTGCAGTTTATATAATAAAAGTTACTCTTGTTTACAACAGCCAGAATCGATTGATTCTTCATATTATTAGCAAGAACTGAGAAGTAAGATGACACCGTACAGGAAAAAAACATTGAAGGTATGCAGTCCTACAGTCCATTGTAATAAATAAGTGTTATATCAATATGCATACCAAGAGTATTCAACTGATGATGGGGATCAAGCTTGCAGATGGAAGTAATGTTGTTGTCTGCACAAACAATCACCAAGATCCAACATGAGTAAATCAAGTAAGCTAACAACAGGGAAAGATGAGCAGTTGAGAGTGTATAGCATTCATACACCACATACCGTTGAGAATCAAGGCTCCTAGGCTTGTCATCGATTTGACCTCATCGATTCTTGTCAATTTATTTTTGCCAGCATTCAGTACCTGCACAAGCAGGGATAAGAAAAACTCTCGAACATTATGGTTCATGAACTGGGCTAAAATTCTCCCCTAAAAAAGTAGCGAGCTAACATTCAATCCTGGATGGGTTCAATCAGATGGAAATGCAGGGCCAGGAAAGCTTCCCACCTGCAGCTTCGAGAGGACCTCGGCACCTTTCAAGCTGACAAGCTTGTTTTCAATAACCGAGAGCCACTTGAGATTGGTGCACGCGGACAAACCCTACAACATGTAAAAGAAATGACCGTAATAAGTGACAATAAGAAGATACACAGAGGCTCAAATGAACATAACAGCTAGTAGTGTTTAACAGTCCCATGGAACAGGCTGACCAGCTATCACCTATCATCATATTCCATAAGCCACAACCACTAGCTAAATCTCAATTTGAGCGCATCATCGAATTAGCTCTCTGTAGCATCATTTTACAGCTACAGTTGCTTCCCAGTTATCTACCATTGTTGGTCGCGACAATAAATTCAGACGAAAATGGTGGCAGCACGGATGCATTTCTTCCGACAGCAACTAGAACATAGGACTTTCTGCGTATATCCAATCCAAAGGGGTGAAATGTCGGCAAGAATATATCTATCTATCTGTTTCTGTCGAGCAATCACATAAAGGGCAATAGTAAATCTTTGGAGCGCGTGGCATTTGAGATTGAGCGTGAGGAAGGATGTACCTCGAGCGTGACGAGGCAGTTGTGGCCGAGGTCGAGGCGCTCCAGGTTCTTGAAGCTCCCCAGGCACGACACCTATCCGGCAGCGACGACAGAGAGATAGATGAGCAAAGCCGGCGAGCCACCGTTAAACTGACTGAAGCAGCCGGGACCGAGGCGGCCGGCGGGAGGCAGGGAGGATGAGGGCCCACTTACGTCGGTGAAGGAGCGGTGGGAGAGGTCGAGGAACGTGGCGAGGCAGCCGGCGGGCGCCGCCTCCCTCGCCGTCTGCTCCAGCGTCAGCCGCACCATGGCTGGCCTCCCTCCTCTTCGCCTCTCCGCCGCCGCCGCTGTTCCAAAAGCCCAAGCAAGCAAACCCCTTCAGCCCCGAGATCTCTTGCCCTAGCGCCCCAACCAAAGCCCACCAAGGCTTTCGGGCCGGGCCCGTCCCACCAAATCCGGCCGGGCCCACCTGCCAGCGCGAGATGGTATCGGCAGGTCGCTCGGTCGGTCAGAGGAGTTATTGGAGTCGGAGAGGAGAGGAAAGCAGGAGGAGGCGACAGGTGCTCGCCCGCCCCACCGCCGGGAAGACTCGCTCCGCCGCCCGCCGCCCGCCGGAGATGGCGATGACCGTGGAAGGTAAGGAATCTCTCTTCCTATTCCCCGGGTGATCGGGCCGAGCTCGCATTCGGGCTGCTGCGGCGGGGGGATCGGGCGGCTAGGGTTCTTGCTGGGGGCATGGGGTCGCGAATTGACGGGCCAGGGTGCGGGGGGATCCGATTGGTTGGTGCGGGTTGGTCGGAGCGCCGTGCTGCGCCGGCCGGGCGGCTCTGCGTAGGTAGGTAGCGTGGGCGAGGCTGGCACGGGGACAAAAATCAGTGCACGGCCTGATTTTGCCCAGTCAGATCAGTGCGCTTTCCTTAGGGGAAACGGGGTGGGCGTAGATTTGCGTGGAACAGGGGCCGTGCTGCGTCCACTTCGTTTGCATCTTATCGATGGGCTTATCCATTCTCATGAATTAATGCTATGTAATGAGCAGTTACCCTCCGGTAGTACGGTCCAGTTTCAGCATTTATATTAGGTTCTTGCACTCTGAGCAGTTCTTGATAATATCAATCTTTCTTATATCTTGCAAATTGCTTCAAGTGTTTGACGACTAACTTGTGTGTTCCTCGTCTGCTTTGCTTTCGTCCTTGCTGCTGGATGCTGCTGTCAACTTACTCTTGGCGTGTGTCTTCACAGTGTAAGTTCATTATTCTGCTTTCTCTTAACCATTGTTTTGCATTTGACAAGTGTGCCGTCTTATTAAAAATTTCTCTTACAGGCTCGCTGGACTTGCGTGTATGTTCTCCACGAGCGTTCTTTTGCAAATCCTGGTAAGCTATGTACATTCATGCCTAAAGCTCACTGAATCAGGTTTCTGAAAGATGGTACAGTGGCAGCAATTGTTTTACTCACTGTCAGTTTCCAGTAACTTTGAGGACAACCTGACAGATTGGTTTCAAGTTTTGTTTCTACAATTCACTTATGCCCAGTATTCTATTGTGTGATTGTGCCAAAGAGGCAAGGAATGTGCGGAAGAGTAATATTGTGACATAGTTGCTGGTCACTTCAGGGTTACTCTTGTTATTCAGTTAGGAGTCCCACATGCTAGAAAAATCATCTTAGAGTTGATGCACACAAAGATTGGTCTGATTGTATCGACATGCACAACTACTGTAGTAATTATTTTATATGGAGGTTATCGAGCAGCATCAGATTGCTATCCCTTCATTATTTGACCAAGTTGTTACTTCCGAATTCAATGACTATTTATTTTCTTGGTGCAGGCATGTGCTTTGTACAACAACTGGTGGCCTATGTTAGCAGGTGACTGCTAGTTTGTTATCCTCCTCAATCACTGTGAGCAAGTTCCTGTGGCTTTTCCACTGACGTTCTTGTGCATGCTTTTTCTGTTCTGCAGCACTCATGTATATCATTGTGCCAATGCCATGCCTGTTCTTTGGCGACGGATCCACACGGTTCTTGAGTAGCGGAGAGGGTGGAGCGTAAGTTCTAAATTGATGATTCTCTTTCCTTTGGAGAAGTAGTAAACTGAACATGTATATCAGCACAGCAGACATGATAGGCATTAGGCAATCACAACTTAGGATGCTGATCCACACATTTGCTACCATAACAGTTATAATCAGACAGGGCATCTCATTTTTCAGCTGGATGAAAGCCGCAAAGTTCTTGACCGGCATGTCTGCCATGGGAAGCCTCGCCATCCCGGCGATCCTGAGGCACGCTGGCCTGATCGAGACGGGGGCCATGTTCATCGAGTTCACCTCCTTCTTCATCCTGGTGTGCACGGTTCTGTGCTTCCACAGGGCTACCCTGGACGAGGAGTGGTAAAGGCTCGCGCAAGGCCACAAGGAGTGCCCGAGAGAAGAACGCCTGTTAGGATGTGGAAAAGAAATCCCTTGGTGGGAGGGAGCTAGCGTGGAACTGTGTACAAAGAAGCGTGCTTCAAGCGCTTGACTACTGTATTTATGTATACGCGTACCCGAGATTCGGTAATCTAGTTGGTAATCTGTGCTGAACCGGTCGTGTGAAGCATATATGATTCGGCGCAGTTGATTGACGCAAAGCAGTCTTTCTATGGTCGGTTTGACACTTGTGCATTCAGAATCTGCACATGCAGTATTGGATGGAATGAAGTGACAATATTTTGTTTAGATGGTTGCACCTGAAGCCAAATTTGCTCAGTTATGTGTGCCTCAATTCTTTGGTTGTTTTTGTGTGATCTTCAGAGAACATTTTTTGGTGCAATCTTTGGAGAACTTTTTATTGTTGTTTGTGTGTGATCTCTAGATAACATATTTTGGTTGTTTGTGGGTGGTCTATAGAGAACTTGATAGAAGCAACGGTCTCTTGGATCCGTTGCCAACTCCACAAAACCTAGAATATACTTTTCTACTGCTAAAATAAGAAGCGCAAGATCAATTATTCAGAGGTCTCTCGTTGTCCATCAGTCCATCTGTTCGTAGTTACTCTCATCATTTGGAAAGCTCCCTGACACCAGGAAATTGTGTACTGCTCCCTCCCTCCAAAAGTAAGTGTTGGAACACTTATTTTGGGATGGAGGGAGTGCTGCATATTTTTTTTTCTTTCGAAATGACAGATTCTCTGCCTTCATTAAGAAAAAAAGAGGGAGTACTACACATACATTATCACTACTCTGAGAAGTTGCCTGTTAGCATATGAATCATGGATAGGCCGAAATATCTATATGCTGGGACTCTGGAAGCTAAGACTGGTTTTTCACCCGGAAAGTGTGTATATGTAACTCTACGAGTTGTGGTTGCCAACAATATATTTGCTAATACAGAAAGCTAAACATCAAGACAGTTTGGCCGAGTGGTCTAAGGCGCCAGATTTAGGCTCTGGTCCGAAAGGGCGTGGGTTCAAACCCCACAGCTGTCATACTTAAGTCTTGTTTTGTTTTATTTTCAACGTTCTTTTTCTCCTCTTGTAAATCCATGAATCGTGTAAAAATGCACTAATCATTTCTAGATTAGATCATGGAAATTCTTCAAGCCATAACCTTCCCATTCTGCCCACTTCCTACACTTTCAACCATTTTCATTTGAATTTCCTTTTTAGAAGAAAAAATATATTCCTAGAAATTTTTCATATCCCCAAATGTTAAACTTTTTCAACATTCTGTACTATCCTCTCTTCCTCCCCCCCCCCCCTCCTATT
>NC_041384.1:748318274-748318983 GCF_002162155.2 Triticum dicoccoides
ACAATTCCCCCTATTTGTTCGGACAGACAGCTCAGACACAACCCAGGTAGAAAATGGCCACCCAACCAGACCGCTATTTCCATCCCATATGTCGCCATATGTGGGATATATTTGGGACAACTTGGACATATGACCCAGATAGAAAATTGCCACCCAACCAAGGTTGTCTAGCACCTTCATTTCCAGCCCATATGTGGGACAGAGTTGAGACTGCCCAGACACACCTCCATTTCCAGCCCATATGTGGGACAGATTTGAGATGGCCTAGACGCATCTGTCACGTCGGATTGGCCCACCCGACCCCACAAAACTGCCCTATTTTCAACGTTCTTTTTCTCCTCTTGTAAATCCATGAATCGTGTAAAAATGCACTAATCATTTCTAGATTAGATCATGGAAATTCTTCAAGCCATAACCTTCCCATTCTGCCCACTTCCTACACTTTCAACCATTTTCATTTGAATTTCCTTTTTAGAAGAAAAAATATATTCCTAGAAATTTTTCATATCCCCAAATGTTAAACTTTTTCAACATTCTGTACTATCCTCTCTTCCTCCCCCCCTCCTATTATACCGCAGGGCCTCTGGTAGTCACTATAAAGGTATAGTCTTTCATGAGCGCAGGGCTCTAGCAATGTTTCGAGTCACTAAGAGATGCTTAAGGAAGATTTCGCTGGAGCACAGTCTGGGACCGTGACGATCGCTAGTCT
>NC_041384.1:748319283-748327553 GCF_002162155.2 Triticum dicoccoides
CAATTCCCCCTATTTGTTCGGACAGACATCTCAAACACAACCCAGGTAGAAAATGGCCACCCAACCAGACCGTTATTTCCATCCCATATGTCGCCATATGTGGGATATATTTGGGACAACTTGGACATATGACCCAGATAGAAAATTGCCACCCAACCAAGGTTGTCTAGCACCTTCATTTCCAGCCCATATGTGGGACAGAGTTGAGACTGCCCAGACACACCTCCATTTCCAGCCCATATGTGGGACAGATTTGAGATGGCCTAGACGCATCTGTCACGTCGGATTGGCCCACCCGACCCCACAAAACTTCACCCCTATCATCATCTTGGACCAAAACTTAGCTACTCTCATTGTCCGCTCCGCTTTCTCTCTACTCTGCCCCCGGTCATCTCCTTCCCTTTTCAGCCATCTCCGCCATTTCGAGCACCGGATCAAAGTTTGCCGGGTCCAGATCCAACCACAACATTGATTAGGACTTTGCCGCTTGATCGAACGAGGAGCTAGCCCTCCGGCTCGCACTCCACCGGTCTCCAGTAGAGATCACAATGAGTACCCGAGAAGAACAACTGTTAGGATGTCGAAAGAAATCCCCTTGGTGGGAGGTAACATGGAACTGCATACAAAAGAAGCATGCTTCAGGGGCATAACTACTTTGTTTATGTATTATACAGAGACTCGAGATTCAGCAGTGTAGTGGCAATGCCATCTTCTTACATTAACGTCTTTTCTTGTCGGTGCTTTTCCTCGCATAATCTTTGCCTGAACTGCTTGTGTAAACATATAAATATAATCTAGTGTGTTGATGATAGATATCATTTTTATTTGATTGGTTGCCAGTTATGCATTCAGAATCTGCACTTGTAGGATGGTACTAAGAAGTGAATGGAATGAGGTGAGAAAGTTTTGTTTAGATCCTTCACTTGAGGTCAAATTTGCTCAGTTATGACTTATGTGTGCCTCCGTTTTGTTGTTGTGTGAGATCCCTAGTGAACATCTTCTGGTTGTCTGTGTGTCATCTCTAGAGACAGTTTTCTGGTTGTTTGTGTATGCTCTCTACAAAACTTGATACACGCAAAATTATCCTGCATACCTTGCCAACTCCTCAATAGAATATACACTCCGCATCTGCTACCTGTACTACCAACATAAAAAGCACAAGTTGCGGCCGATCTCGAGGGTCATAATTAACCATTTAAACCGCCTAAATCAGATGAGTCACATTGCTCTAATGATGTTGCAAATCACATCTATAGTTTCTAATCGGTTATCAATAATTTGGAAACCTCTCGTTGTCATTCAATCACATCAGTTTGTAGTCACCTTCATCATTTGGAGAGCTCCCCCACACACAGAAATTGTGATACTACACAAACATTATCACTAGTTTGAGAAGTTACCAGTTAGCATCTCATTTAATTGTTTCTTGCCCGGATAGACGCAAATATCTAGATACGGGAAGCAAGACACTTTTTTCGAGAGAAAAAAAAGAAGGTACAGTGAGAATATTATTTCAGTTTCTTTAACGCTACAAGTTGCTCGCACACACAAAAAAAAAAAAAAAAACACGCTACAAGTTGTAATTGGTATACAATATTTAACTTAATAGATCGAATTACTCATCAAGACAGTTTGGCCGAGTGGTCTAAGGCGCCAGATTTAGGCTCTGGTCCGAAAGGGCGTGGGTTCAAATCCCACAGCTGTCATACTTTTTGTTTATTTTATTTCCATCGTTCCTTTCCTTTTTCCGTTTTGGTAAGTCCCACAGATTTTGGAGGAGTCTCTCATAAAACTGCACTACTCACTTCTAGATTGGATCATGGAAATTCTTCATCTCATAACCTTCCTTTTCTGCCCACTTCTTTTACTTTCAATCATTTCATACGAATCACTTTTTTAGGGTATCACTTTTTAAAGAAGCAAATACATGTTCCCATATATTTTTTAGATCAAATGAATACCAAATGGAAATTAAAATACACCACTCTGAAACTCATTTCTTCTAGCAAAAAAAAACATCTCTGAAAAAGACTTTTGAAACCGTGTTTGGACCAGACTAAGAAAGTGCCGTGACTTTCCTACCTCAACTCTTCTAAGGTCCTAGTTCCTAAACAAGTTAACAAAACATTGTCTCTTGCACCACATTCCCATATGAGCTAATTGTTTACCTTCGTCCCGCCTTTTGTTCTATCCATAGTGCCTTCGGTAGTCACTAAGAGGTGTCGTCTTTGGTAAGTATGGGTCTCTTCATTGTTTCGAGTCACTAAGAAGGGGGTTGTATGGTACTGTGAAGATAGCTAGTCTAGGAAGCATGTGTTGGGCATTAGTTGAGCTATTAGGTATCATGAGCACAAAAGGAGTGGCTTGAGGAGTCTCAATAGCCACAACTATGGCTATTGGTTGAGCTGCATGAAGTCCTTCCTACAAGGTCAGGATTCATGGGAGGTCATTGCAAGCACTGATACAACTCTTTTAGGGAGTGTAGAAACATTATGGAAGTGGCACATCAAGGCGGGCAAGACTGTGTGTTGCTTTAAAAACATGAGGGAGGACGGCCTACATTCGAGATGTGGCGACGACGGAGTGGCTAAGGAGAAACTGCAAAATTGTTCTCAAAGAAGAATGAGGCATGGCTCAATGTACCAAAAAATGAGCTTGTTGGTATCAACGCGACACTTCCAGTACTAGTTAGTACTTTACATAAGTAAAGCATATATGTTGTGTATCCTAGCTGCATGCCTGCATCCTGAAGAGAAGGTCGGTGGAGGATGAGAAGGATCATAAACCATGGCCGTGGTGGGAGGATAGCCGTCACAACCATCCTTAGCTGTAGAACTTATTGGCTAATTAGAAGGCGTTAGCCAAGGAGATTAACATAATCACCTTTATAGAGTGATATGAAGATGAGGTATTCTATATCAATAGGAAGAGGAGTCCACTAAGAGGATGAGAAGCAGTGAAGGAGAAATGGACAAGAGGTGAAATGTGGTGCCCAAAGGAGAACAACTACCCAGAGGGGCTCGAAGAAAAAAAAGGAAGAAGATTATTAGTAGCTGACAGATGAGAGAAAGAAGATATGTGAGTTCTTCAACTGTGCCAAGAAGGGTCACCTTGCTAGAGACTATTGGAGTCCAAAAAGCGCTCAAAAGGAAACATGGCTACTACGTCAGATGTCACAATAGGGAAATGCCCAATTGTTGAAGGTGGGATGCTAAGATGACAATATGCATGGAAGGTGGTGAAGTTTACTTTGTGAAATACCCGAGGGAGAGTGGGAATCAACAAACATGTGGCATTAGTCCAAAAGATACCAAATAAGAAGAAGAATGGGGCACAAAACTTTGCTTTCTTCATGGAGGTAAGCAACCAAGATCATGCCAGTGACTCTTCTGTACCAGGATAAGATAGAGATGGTTGATAGCCACCATCTTATTTTGGCTGCACTTGTGGGTCGGAGCGCCGTGGGGGACGGCAGCAGAGGTCGCCCTCTCACTCAGCAAAAATCCACGCCAGGACACATCATGCAAGATGTAGCGGGCGGGAATGCACCAGGCAGGAGGACGAGAATAAAATCGACGCCTTCATGTGTGACCACAAAGAGGTTCAGTGTACTATTTCATCCGTCCCATAATATAAAAGCATTTTTATAGTGTCAAAAATGCTTTTATATTATATAGGACAGAGTAGTAGAATATATTGCAACCATCAAAACAGTCCAAGTCAAATGACTCACGTTTCCCTGATGATTCGGTTATCAGTTTACTTGGAGACCGATCGTTGTCCATCAGTCCCATTACTCTGTAGTAGCTCTCATCATTTGGAAAGCTGTGTGGTAAACAAAAGGGATAAACAGAGTACTAATCTTGCTTCGAATATAGAGGAGAACATTTAAAATTAGGCACTGAGACAGTTTGGCCGAGTGGTCTAAGGCGCCAGATTTAGGCTCTGGTCCGAAAGGGCGTGGGTTCAAACCCCACAGCTGTCAAACTTTTTGTTTTATTTTTTTTATCGTTTTCCTTTTCTTTTCTGAGGTATTTTTTCGTCATTTTCCAAGTCCAGGCATGGAGCAGCATTTTGTAAAACTGCACTAAATCATGCTTAGATCGGCTCGTGGAACTTCTTCAAAGACATCATTTCTTTCTAATTTTATTGATACTAATAATTAATTAAGGAAAAAACTAAACTAGTGAATTTTTCATTAATTAATAGTCGACATTTTTCCAAACCTTTTATTTGAACGGCCTTTCCTTTTCCTGTTTTTGTAAATCCATGAAGCAGCCTCCCATAAAAAAATGTTCTTCTGTTTTTCATCTATATTCTACATTTACATCTATACCTACTAATAAAGGAAGTTACGAATTTTAATACAAAAATAAAGGGAGGTAGTATATCTTCAAATTTTGGCACGTTCACCATATAGAACTTTTTTCTCCTGTACTTATCTGAGGTAGTACTCTCCCGTGCTTTGCACTCCCTTTTTGTTCTGATTGCCTCCGTCCTTCACCCTAGTTCCCGCCTCTTTTCACTGGCCACCGCCACATAGACCCAATCAAGATGTTCGAAGTTCCGCCTGAGGCAGTGGTGGAGCCAGCCCATAAATGCAGCCCGGACATGACTGAACTGTGACAGCGTGAGCTGCGACCTACCCAAAGAAATAAGTCTTCTAATCATAGATTATCAGTAGTGCTTAGTAGTAATTTTTTGGACTAGCCCGGGCAGCTGCCCGGGGTCGCCGGGAGGTGGCTCCGCCACTGGCCTGAGGCGAAGACAGAGGATCTAAAGGTGCTAGCCGCCCGTAGATCAACTCAGCGACACACACAACATGCACCACCGGCGGCGACCCATCAGGTGCCACTGTCGATGCACTCTACGGCCTGGCAAGAGTAGCTGCAGATGGCGTGCTACTACGCCATCAATCAAGCAGCTCGGTCAGCAGTAGTCCCCGACCACCTCTGCACAACACGTGCCATGGAGCGTGGACCTCAACATGCCCATCCAGGATTAGGGAGCCATCGTAACTATGCCTGAGAAGTCACCAGGTGTTGCTTGCTAGGAGACGCCAAAATGATGATTTGAAGCACAATCTGTCGACATGGAGAAGAAGGCAAAGATCGGACGAGGAGATCCAACCCTGACCGTGCCGACGCCCAAAGCACCATCACAAGATCTTATTGTCGAGACTATCGACTCCATCCTGAGTTGATGTGTGGGCAACTGGGCATCAAGGTTTGACCCACCTCTGAAACCGGACAACTCGGACCTAGAAGTAGAATTGAGTAAATAGCGAAACATTACTACATTACGGGCTAGGTTTATGAAAAACTGCCACTTCTCTTAATTTTTCAAAGTGCCACCACAAATTTGGTTCGATGTTCCAAAAAACACTAGTGAATGAAGCGTTAACTTTTAACCATGATTATGACAATGCTGACCCACCCATCAGGTCTGATGTGGCAATACTGTTAGCTTTGACTATAAGTTGACCTTTATGACAAGTGGAGCCTACATGTGGGACCTCGTATGTTTTCCAAAAAAGCAATCGGGTCCCCATATTTTTTCCAAAAAATAAAAAGCAATCGGGTCCTACTTCGCCTGCCGCATATTGTGTGTATTGGACCCGCCTCCTAGTTTCTTGTATAGTTAAGGTCTGTGGTCCACCTTTGTACATCATATATACGTGTCTATGCACGAGAGAAATACATTGTGCAATTCATATATTCTACATGATATCAGTTTCCGGGTTCTAACCCTAGCCTTCCGCCGCCGCCGCCGCGTGTCTCCTCCGCGCCGCCGCTGCCGCCGCCGCCCCTCTCTCTCCCTACCGATCGCTTCGATGATGGCCTCCGCACCGTCGCCGCCTCCGCCACCGCGATCTCCGCCTCCACCACCGCGATCTCCGCCTGCCCCGGCCGCCGCTTCGGCCTCTGACCCCGCCGCCGCCGCTTACTACGGCGCTGCCCCTCCGCCTCCGCATGGATACGGGGCTCCTGTGTCCTGGTTGGGTCACCAGTCAGCGGGTCAAAATCCGTCCGTGGAGCAGCCAACGGGCCAGCCTTGTTTTGCCTCGCTGCCCTTGCAAGGCTACGCGTACGGCCATGCGAACGACGCCATGCAAAGCCAGCCAATGGATCAGCCTTGTTTTGCCTCGCTGCCCTTGCATGGCTATGCGTACGGCCATGCGTACGGCGCCGTGCAAGGCGCATCGCTCGCGATGCCATCAGGCGTGCCGCCCGCGATGCCATCAGGCGCGCCGCCTGATGCACTCGCCCGCGACTGCCAACCGCATCGCCGACCGCATTGCTGCTGCTGCCCAACCGCGTCGACCGTGCCGACCGATGCCGTCGGACCAGAGATGGCGTCCGCCGGCTCGTCCGCCGCCGTCTCTGCCATCCCGCCGCCGGTGCCCTCTGGCGCGGCTCCGCCACCGGCCCCATTGTCGTACGGGGCGGCCGCCACCTACGACACGCTCGTTCCCACGTACGGGGCATACGGGGCTCCGCCCACTTCCACGTCCGGGTCTCCACCAGTGTACGGGGCTCCACCAGTGTATGAGTCTTCCGAGTAATGGTGGGGGTCGTCAGCGGGCCACTCGCTACCCGCGGTCCCCTCGGTGCATCACGCGTACTACGCGGCTCCGCAGCCGTACGGCGAGTATCCACCACCGCAGCTGAGCGGCGGTTACGGCTTTCCCATGGCGTCTTTGCCCTCCTCGCCGGCCTTGCCGCCGGTGCCTTGGGACCTGGTGCTCCTCACCGGGCTGCATGCCGCTCCTACGCCGAACAACTACACTGGAGTTGGTGCTTGGTACATGGACTCCAGTGCCACGGCTCACATGTTTGCCCATCCTGATAACCTTGCCTCCTTCACTCCTGTCTCTACCGACCGCCGTATCATTGTCGGCGATGATTCCACACTTTCTATCACACATGTTGGGCACACTTCTTTTCCTTCTACTTCTACGTCTTTATCTTTGTCTAACATACTTGTGTCTCCTCACCTTATTAAGAATCTTATCTCCGTTCGTTGTTTCACTCGTGACAATCCTGTCACTGTTGAATTTGATGAGCTTGGTTTTTGTGTCAAGGACGCTCGAACCAGGATGATACTCCATCGATGTGATAGCCCCAACGAGCTCTATCCGGTGCATTTGCCCTCATCCACCACCACCGCACCGGTCGCTCTCTCTGCTGGAGTTGATCTCTGGCACGCTCGCTTGGGTCACCCAACCCCGTCACACTTCGTCATATTCTTAGGAGTTTCAGTTTCAGTTGTCATAAGATTGAGGATCACACCTGTCATGCCTGTCGTGTTGGCAAACATGTTCGCCTCCCGTTCAATAACTCCACCAACATAGCTTCTTTTCCTTTTCAGTTGATCCATAGCGATGTGTGGACCTCTCCGGTTCCTAGTAATTCGGGGTATTTATATTATCTGGTTATCCTTAATGATTATTCTCATTATGTGTGGACTTTTCCTTTGCGCAGAAAGTCGGATGCATTCTCCACTTTGACGGCTTTTTACTCCTATGTCAGCACACAGTTTGGGCGTCCCATCCTTACTCTTCTGACTGACAATGGAAAAGAGTTCGACAACCTTACTTTCCGCACTTTTCTATCGCACCACGGCACAATTTTTCGTCTCACATGCCCGTATACTTCACAGCAGAACGGTTGAGCCGAACGTGTCCTTCGCACTCTGAACGACTGTGTTCACACACTCCTGTTCCATGCGAATGTGCCGCCTCATTTCTGGCCGGACGCACTCGCCACTGCTTCTCTTCTCCTTAACCTTCGCCCTTGCCGCCCACGGTGGAACTATGCACCTCACCATCTTCTCTTCGGTACGCCCCCATCTTATGATGGCTTGCGTATTTTCGGGTGCCTTTGCTATCCTAGCATTGCCGACTCCGCTCCTCACAAACTCGCACCTTGTTCTGTCGCTTGCATCTTCATCGGCTACCCCTCCAACTCCAAGGGATATCGGTGCTACGATCCCGTCTCCAACCGTGTGTTCACTTCCCGCCACATTTACTTTGATGGGCATCTGTTTCCGTTTCACCAGGTATCCCCGGCTGTTCCTCCCGCCACCGGTGACGCGGGCTCCTCGACGCCTCTCCCAGGGCGCTCGCGCGCCTCTCTTTGGCCCGCCCTTGGCTTTGAGGCGCGCCCCCCCGCATGTGGCGCCTCCTACAGCCGCGGCGCTGGCGCCCCCGACGTTGGCGCCCGCGGCACCCGCGCCCCCCCGGCGCCCCTGGTGCCCGCGGCCCCCTC
>NC_041384.1:748328078-748379366 GCF_002162155.2 Triticum dicoccoides
CTCGATGCCCCCGACGCCCACGACGTTGGCGCCCGTGGCCCCCCCCGGCGCCCCCGGTGCCCGTGCCCCCCCGGCACCCCCGGGGCCCACGACCCCCTCGGCGCCTGTGGCCGGTCCAGTCACTCGCGCCCGTACGGGCGTTTTCCGCCCGAGCTCGCGCTACGCCTCGGATGACTACGTCCATGCGGCGTCCACCTCTGAGCCATCGTCGTTGCCATCCTCCGTTCGAGCCGCTCTTCGTGACCCGCTCTGGATGGTTGCGATGCAAGAGGAGTTTGATGCCGTGTTGCGCAACCGGACGTGGCGGCTTGTTCCCCGTCCCCGGCACGCCAACGTGATTACCGGGAAGTGGGTCTTTAAACACAAGCTCCGTCCTGATGGTACCCTTGATCGCTACAAAGCGCGCTGGGTTATTCGTGGCTTCCGACAGCGTGCTAGCATCGACTTCATTGACACCTTCGCTCCGGTCGTCAAGCCCAGCACGATACACACGGTTCTCCACCTTGCGGTCTCCCGTGCTTGGCCGGTGCACCAGATGGACGTCTCCAACGCCTTCCTCCATGGTCACCTCGAGGAGCAGGTCTTCTGCCAGCAGCCCACCGGATTTGTTGACCCGACGCTTCCCGACCACGTGTGCCTGCTTTCACGGTCCTTGTAAGGACTCAAGCAGGCTCCGCGCGCTTGGTACCAGCGCATCACGGCGTTTCTCCACCAGCTCGGGTTCCGCTCTACCCGCTCGGACGCCTCGCTCTTCGTCTATCATCAGGGCTCTGCACGGCCTACTTGCTGCTCTATGTCGACGACATCATCTTGACGGCATGTACGGCTGGTCTCCTTAGTCAGTTCACAGCTCGTCTTCGCGCTGAGTTCGCCATTAAGGACTTGGGTCCTTTGCACTACTTTCTCGGGGTCGAGGTGGTGCGCCGTCCGGATGGCTTCTTCCTTCATCAACGGAAGTACGCTCACGAGCTCCTGGAGCGCGCTGGCATGCTTAACTGCAAGCCCGCCGCTACGCCTGTTGATACGAAGGCCAAACTTTCTGCCACGGATGGTTCTCCTGCTTCGGATGCTGCTTTCTATCGGTCTATTGTTGGTACTCTCCAGTACCTCACTCTGACTCGACTGGAGATCCAGTATGCCGTGCAGCAGGTGTGTCTTCATATGCATGCTCCTCGAGACGTTCACTGGGCTGCCGTCAAGCGGATTCTCCGCTATATCTGTGGCACTATGGATCTTGGCGTCACGCTTCACGCCTCTGTCGACACCGCCCTCACCGCCTACTCCGATGCAGACTGGGCGGGCTGCCCTGACACTCGTCGCTCCACTTCGGGCTATTGTGTCTACCTTGGACCCTCACTCATCTCGTGGTCGTCCAAGCGGCAGCCTACGGTCTCTCGCTCCAGCGTTGAGGCTGAGTATCGCGCGGTGGCCAACGCCGTCGCCGAGTGTTCGTGGCTTTGCCAGCTGCTTCAAGAGCTCTCTTGCCCCATTGACCGTGCCACGATGGTCTACTGCGACAACGTCTCGGCGGTCTACCTCTCCGCTAACCCGGTGCATCATCGACGGACCAAGCATATTGAGTTGGATATTCATTTTGTTCGGAAACAGGTGGCCCTTGGCCATATTCGTGTTTTACATGTCCCTACTTCCCAACAATTTGCAGATATCATGACCAAGGGCTTGCCTACGACGTCATTTGAGGAGTTCCGGTCCAGTCTTTGCGTCAGCCGCGGTGCCGCTTTGACTGCGGGGGGTGTTGAGTATATATGTTATGTGCATATTGTGTATTGGGCCCGCCTCCTAGTTCCTTGTATAGTTGAGGTCCGTGGCCCAGCTTTGTACATCATATATACGTGTCTATGCACGAGAGCAATACATTGTGCAATTCATATATTCTACATGGGCAACTGGGCATCAAGGTTTGACCCACCTCTGAAACCGGACAACTCGAACCTAGAAGTAGAATTGAGAAAATAGCGAAACACTACCACGTTACGGGCTAGGGTTATGAAAAACTACCACTTTTCTTAATTTTTCAAAGTGCCACCACAAATTTGGTTCGATGTTCCAAAAAACACTAGTGAATGAAGCGTTAACTTTTAACCATGATTATGACAACGCTGGCCCACCCATCAGGTCTGATGTGGCAACACCGTTAGCTTTGACTATAAGGTTGACCTTTATGACAAGTGGAGCCTACATGTGGGACCTCGTATTTTTTCCAAAAAAGCAATCGGGTCCCCATATTTTTTCCAAAAAATAAAAAGCAGTCGGGTCCTACTTCGCCCGCCGCCAGTGAGCTCGTGAGGCGCTCGTCCACGTCGTCACGCTGGAGCCGCAACTCGTCGCCTAGGAGCACCGACGAGGAGGAGGGCAGCTCCTGCACGCGTCCAGCGACAATAGGAAGGTGCTAATCATGGCGCGCGGCGGCGGGCGCTGCCCATGGTGCGCAGCAGCGGCTGCCTGTAGCGCCCGTGGTGGGGGATCCCCATGGCCATGGCGTGCGTGGCGGGTGACTATGGCACGCGACGGCGGCTCCCCACAGCCATGGAGCGTTGTGGCGATCCCAACCGGCGACTGCGATGCGGCAGAGCTCCAAGGGTTGTTGCGTCGTGGCCTTGGCTTTGCCGGGCGTGGGGCTGGGCGCGCCGGCCTTGGTACTGGCCGTCTGTGGCAGCGCCGGCTATGGCTTGGTACTCGGGAGAGAGATAACGTAAAGAGAGAAGAAAGAGAAGAGGAAGAAGAGAGGCTTACGTGTGGGCCGCACATGTAAGTTAGTGGCCAAACAAAAAGTCAACAAACGGTTTGTTTAGGGGCGGGCCGGACCTGTCACAAACTGGACCAATTTTTAATCACATGGTCATTTACTCATTTGGATTTTTTGAAACATCGAACCAAATTTGTTGTAGCATTTTAGAAAATTAAGAAAAATGGTATTTTTTTGTAATCCTAGTCCGTAATGTCGTAGTTTTTTGCTATTTACTCACTAGAATTAGCTCTAAAAGTTGTGGTTTTGTGCCCAAATGACCACAATATGTGGTAAACCGATACAAAGGACGCTAATAAAGTGATTTTGTGTAAGAAAAGTGAGAAAGTGTTATTTTGTAATTTGACTCTATTTTTGTCATTTTCCAGCCTTTCATTTTTGCCTCTCCTTTTGTAAGTCCAAGGCGGTGAGAATTTGCATGGAACTAATTGCACTAACCAGATTGGCTCCGTGCACACTTCCTTCTTTTAGGTTCTGTTTGATACTGTTCTGCTCCCTAACTTTCAGCTCAGGGTATCTCGAACCTGTGAGAGCTCCGGACCGAAACACGGTGCGCTGAGCAGTTGAATAGAGAGTCTTTTGGTGGATATATAGGGCTATGTTTATAATACTTTAAAGGGAAACGTTTCCACCCGGTGCGCCGGCCGAAACTTGCGCCGGACGCACGCGGGCCTTGCGATCAATCCGGATCGTGCGTCGCCCAGGCCTCCCTCTTTCTTCTACGAAACGTTTTTTCCACCTCCTCTTTCTTCTACCCCGCGCCACACACTAGACGCCGCTGCAACTGCTTGGTTCCTCCATCTCCGCGGCTCACATGCAGCACAACGGCATGAAAGAGGGCCAGTGCCTCCTCCTTCCCCTTTTCCCCCTCTCAGTCCCCTGCGCATCCTCACCTTCCCGCAGACGAGCTGTAACCGGCAGTCATCGGAGCTGGAACCAGTTGTACAAAATGCTGCAAGCGGCTTCTTTTTTGCTGGAACCACCAAATCGACGGTGGTGGAGCTGCGACCAGCAATCGACAGAGCTGCAAGCGGTGATACAAAATGCTACGACTAACCCTTTTTTCTGGAGCCAGAGAAAGAGAGGAGGCTATGACTGGCGGAGGAGAAGCTTCAACCACTGCATAAAAAAGATTCATCCGGTGAGTGAAAAAGCTTCAATGGCCATGGAAAAAAGCTTCAATCAGATATATGAAAAGCTACAAGCATTCATTGCCATGGCGGAATGCTACAACCGTTCACATAAAATGCTACAACCCTTGATGAAAAAAGTTTCAATCGAAACGATAGATAAAGCATTAACCAAGACTGCTACAAAAAAATAGTTGCAACCGTTGATAGAAAAGTTTCGACCGTAGATGAAAAAAGCTACAACTATTAAAGAGAAAGCCACAACCATACACTGCATAATATGAAAAGTTGCATCCGTTGTAGAGAAAGCTTCAATCATATGTGCGAAAAGCTTCAACCGACGTGTGTTGCCACCGGAGCTGCAATCACAGTTTGATAGCCTGGTGGCCGTCGTCGACGCAATTTCATGCAGCGATGAGCATCAACGACGAGGGGCGGCGGCGGAGCTACAACCGGGGAGAGCTACAAGTGTCGCCGCTACAAGCTGCAACCGCAGATGTAGTTGTTTCATGCATCGCGGCGACGACGAGGACGGCCAGCGAGGGTTGGAAGCGGCAACGGAGACGGGCAGCGAGGGTGGGGACCGGCGACAGGGATGGCCGGCGAGGGTGTGGACTGGCGACGAGGACAGTTACCGGAAGGGATAGGATCCGTGGTGCCGCGCAGCCCGAGCGAGGGGATCGAGCAGGAGAAAGAAGAAGCTGAGGCGAATTTCTTTTCTTTTGGCTCCAGATCCAACCGCCGTGCGGCTTGCATCGAACGGCTAGGGCTGGACCGGCCGAAATTTTCGGCCGGCGCACCGGCGCCTAGCGGTGCCCTACTTTAAAAGGTAAAAACAGAAGTCAAAATTCAATTGAAATTTTGGATGAAAAAAAATTCCAGAAACAAAGATTTCCTGGAAACCTCCTTTTTCGACCCCTCTCCGGAAAAATTGTAATCGAAAAAAGATAACCTTTAAGTACAACATGCTGCATCGGCCAGGCTTACATCGTCATAGTCATTGTCAGAACTAGATAATAACCCGCACGTTGTTGCGGGAATCGTTTGCAGTATATTTAGATGATATTTGATAACATGTGAACCAAAATAAAAAAATGTATACAACTTAGTATATTTTATTAGGTACAGTTGTAAAATATTTGTTGAATATAAGTAGAATAATAGAATGATTTTTTTTTCATGCGTGGTTGCATGTGGTGGTTGGTTTTTTCCATGCATGGTTGCATGATGAGGTGGGTCTTATCCCATTCATAACTGTATGGTGATGTGGCATACTTGCATGTTAAGTTAAATAAGTTAGTGGAGATGAATCTTTTAGGTATATAGGATTTTGACTGTGTATACATTGTAATGAGGCAAAGGTCGGCCTATCCTCCTGTAAAAATGGTGGCCATGACTGAGGAGGAGGCTACGGCCGGGGCGGTTGCCTCCCGTCGCAGCAATGGGTGGCCACGGGCAGGCTGGTCATGGTCGCCGGCATCAATGCATGGCCTCCTCGGCGCAGCCCCGTGCGCGGGGGTCGGCGGGTAGCGGGAGCTAGATGAAACCAGGGTAGAAGAGATGGGTTTTGCTTCGTGCGGCACTGGGACTGATCACCGATGAGGTGCAGCGGCGGAGGAGCACGAGCTAGCAGCTCTAGGGGAGCGGGCGAGGAAGACGGGGTGGCGGTGTGTGGCAGAGGCCGCATGGAGACGTGTGCGCGCGTGGGAGCAACCGATCGCAGCGCGCCGTGGGACGCCCGATCCGGATCGTTTTCCAATAATTTATGCGAGATGTGAGTTTTTTTTTTGAGAGTACGCCAAAGGCGTATCATATTTTATAGAAAACAGACAACAATTACAAGAGACTACAACTCATTGTGAACAACAAGTCTAGTACCAACACCACACCCGAGCTAATCTGGAGAGAAGCCTTCGCACACATTACAAACACAACACAAAGGAACTTGTCCTGAAGAGCATCAAGGCCGCGTCTCGACCTACACGATCACCACGAAGAGTAGCAACTTTAACCGGACCTCCCTTGCCAACGCACCAACCACTCTTGATTGCCGAAAGGAGATGGCAAGTGGGTGAAGGGACTTGGTTGGCCCCGCGAAAGCCACCGTCTTAGAGTCACCGGCATCGACATATATTGCGCCCAAGAACCTCTACTTGGACTAGCGACACGCACTGGAAGACTGCATCACCGAACAAGCCATGTCTCCCTCCACGATACTCCCAACAGAGATACGGCGCTAGGACGCCGCCATCGCTGGTCCAAGACCTAGGCTTTCGCCCGGAGACCGCAACCAACCAAGACGGGGAGATGGCGACACACCTAAGCGACGCCTCCAAGGAGGGGAACGACGCCCACAGGCGCCGTCGCCGCCAACACCGACCGAAGACAGGCAGGATTTTCATCCGTAAAGTCGGCCACCTCCCACCCCTTGCAAAGAATTGAGGCCGTTGTCAGTGCTGGATCAAACCGCTGCCGCCGCAACACCTCGCCATTGTGATCAACGTGCACTGAACACCAACACCCTGCACGCCGAGGACACGCAGTCCAGCTTCCACCTCCCGCACGGCCGGTGACAACAACTCCATCTCTCCTGCCACAACCAGCACAACCAGGATCTTCCGCCGCCGCAAGCAGCTGCCACCACCTCTAGCAGACAACCTTGCAGCGGACAGAGCCTAGGGAGCCACGACGGGGGAGCCACCTCGCGCGCGCCTGCTCCCCGCAGCAGGCCGCTGACCCGGGCACAAGCTCCCCGGATTCAGCCTGCGCCTCCACCACCCACCTGCAGATCCTCGCCGGGGCCAGTAGGGGCAAAACACACCAACTGGCCACCGCGGCAGATCCCGACCGTCGCTTGCACGACCACTCCTGGCCCAGATCCGCCGCCTCCCTGGCCTAGGTGCGCCTCCCCTCCGACCACCATCCAGCGGCTCCCAGCAGGTCGCCGTGCACCAGCACCTCCTCGTCGAACCCGCGACCATGCTCCACCACTCCATACGCACCTGGACGCGCGCCGCCTCACCGGAGAAGACCACCGCGCAGCCCACTTGACTCCTCTGTTAGAAAGAAGAGAGAGGTTTGGTGGAATAATTGTTCGTTGTATTGCTTGAGCCTCATGGGCATATATATAGGAGTACATGATCTACTTGGAGTACAAGGCAAGCTAGAATATTTCCTAGTCTAATCTATGTTTCCTAATACAATCACGTTACTCAACATCCTCCCGCAGTCACAACGGTAGCGACGCAGATGGTGAGACTGGAGAAGAATCCGAAGGCAAGCCGACGCCCCCCACAGTCGTAACGGTCAACGCAGAGCGGAGTCGTGGCTGGAGTGGAAACCAACGAGGTTGCTCAAGCAGGCGGTAGCCCTTTGTGCCGTTTGTCGATGTAGCTGAGAGCATGGGTGGTGGAGCCGTGGTCGAGGTAGCTGTGCGAAGAATGCCATGGCCGATGTCGAGTCGGGGTGGCCGGTGTCGAGGAAGTCGTCGTGGAGCCGCGAGCGCAAGGGGTCGCCGAGTTAGCATAGGCGCAGTGGTGTCGAAGTAGTGGTGCGCCGGTAAGGAGATGTTGTTGACGACGCGTCGTGGCAGGTTTGCCAAACCCGGGGACACATCGTAGACGAAGGCACACACCGGTGTTGCCAGCACCGGGCATGTGTAGACGGACGAAGACGAAGTTGACGAAGCACCGCACCAGGCTTGCCAGGCCCGAGGACACGTCATGGACGAAGGCACGCATCGGTGTTGCCAGCACCGGGCATGCGTAGACTGGGACCTGCACAAGTTGTACGCCATATCGAAGAAGTCGGAGAGGCCAACAGAGAAGGACTCGACGACGGTTGCGGTGTTAATCAGCGCGGGGCCGATGTCGCCTGCGGTTTTCGGAGTAGACGAAGTGGTCGGGGTAGATGACGGCGACGCTGGCGATGGGCCGGTGCTGGACGAAGACGACGGAGGTGGACGGGCAGCAACGGCGGCTACGTGGGTAGCGGCGGCGGCAGCTGGGTTAGGAGCGCGGCGGCGGTGCTCGAAGTAGGCGAAGAACCCGACTGCATGACGAAGACTGGCGCGGACGGTGGCATTCTCGCGACAAGGGAGGCGGCGTGACGCATACCACGGGAAGTCAACGCGCGTGGACGACGATGTGGACCGTGGGCCGCCGCGCTACGGCCCGAAGGGGCAACACAACAGTGGCGGGCAGGTCAGGGTGCCGGTGGGAAGACCTCGGGGCGGTGGCAGGGACCGCGGGCCACGGCGCGACAACCCAAAGGGGCGGCGCGGCGGAGGAGCTTGGGTCGGTGCAACCGCGAGGACGACCTTTGGACGGCGGTGTGGACCGCATGCCACGCTCGCTACGGCCCGACGGGGTCGACCTGCAGCGGACGGCCTCTGGGCGGCGGTGGACCACGGGCCGTGGTACTACGACCCGAAGGGGCGACGCATCGGTGACGCGGGTCGGTGCAGCTGGGATAAGAACCATGGGGCGGCGGCGCTGTGGCCCGATGGGGCGACGCAGCGGCAGCCCATTGCTCGATCGGTAGAGGGGCGCGCTGAACTCGGGACAGTCTTCACGGGGCCTGCGGAGGCATGCACAACCGACGGGCCAGGTCGGTCGCATGACGTAGATGAGGCGGATCGCGGTGGCGGGCTGGTGATCAGTCCGATCGCGCGCGAGGTCGGGGACGCCGCTCGGTGGAGGCGCGGTGGCGGCGGAGTCCGAAATGAAGCCGGTGGCGGCGGGCGGTAGGGCGGTTATGATTGGCCGCAATATGGCGCGAGGCCACTAGGTCGGGGTGATGCAGGAGTCCCGATCGGATCAGGACGGTGATGGCCGGCGTAGATCGACGGACGGGTCATCGCGCGAACGGCGGCGGTGAAGGACCGCCGCATGACGCGAGGCCGCCGGGTCGGGGCGACCGGCGGGCCGACGCGCGGACGTCGCGCGAGGCCGCCGGGTCGATGAAAAAGCCGGCCGATCGCGCCGGTGTTGGAGTACAGGCACACGGGGTCGACAGCGGTGGTGGGCGACGCAAACCGGATCACATAGACCGGGAAACCAAAAAGGAGACGCCGATCAAAGCGACCGGCGAGAGAGAGAGAAAACCCAGATCAAAGGATCAGGAAAAAAGACTCTCTAGGGCAGCCGACCAACACGGCCGACAGATGAACCCTAGATACGGGCGGCGCGGCCCTCGGCGGTGGTCATGGAGGCCGACCACCCCGGGGACGGTGCGCGAGTGTGGAAGCGGCGGCTCCTAGGGTTTAGGATCGACTTGCGATAGATACCATGTTAGAAAGAAGAGAGAGGTTTGGTGGAATAATTGTTCGTTGTATTGCTTGAGTCTCGTGGGCATATATATAGGAGTACATGATCTACTTGGAGTACAAGGGAAGCCAGAATATTTCCTAGTCTAACCTATGTTTCCTAATACAATCACGTTACTCAACAGCCTCACCCCCGCGCGAGGGAGGCCCGTCGGAGCGCGCCGAACTCGCCCACCACCTTCGACGCCTGGGCGCCGCCACCGCCGCCAGCGCGGGCGGCGGCGGCCAGGGGAGCAGAGGAGGGGGCTAGGGTTTTCGCCTCCAGAGCCACCCGCACGAGCGGCTCGGGAGGGAGGGGGAAAAAGTATCGAGAGATTGCTTGAGATGTGAGTTTGACGTATGCGTCATCGCGTCCGAGTCGGTTTCTTGCGGCCGACATGCAGCATCATTGTCGGTGTCAAAACTGGCGGATCTCGGGTAGGGGGTCCCGAATTGTGCGTCTAGGCCGGATGGTAACATGAGACAAGGGACACGAAGTTTTACCCAGGTTCGGTCCCTCTCGATGGAGGTAAAACCCTACGTCCTGCTTGATTAATATTTATGATATGGGTAGTACAAGAGTAGATCTACCACGAGATCGAGGAGGCTAAACCCTAGAAGCTAGCCTATGGTATGATTGTTGATGTGTATGTTGTCCTACGGACTAAAACCCTCCAGTTTATATAGACACCGGATAGGGTTAGGGTTACATAGAGTCGGTTACAATGGTAGGAGATCTGTATATCCGTATGGCCAAGCTTGCCTTCCACTCCAAGGAAAGTCCCTTCTGGACACGGGACAGAGTCTTCAATCTTGTATCTTCATAGTCCAGGAGTCCGGCTGAAGGTATAGTTCGGCTATCCGAACACCCCCTAATCCAGGACTCCCTCAGTAGCCCCTGAACCAGGCTTCAATGACGACGAGTCCGGCGCGCAGATTGTCTTCGGCATTGCAAGGCGGGTTCCTCCTCCAAGTACTTCATAGAAGATTTTGAACACAAAGATAGTGTCCGACTCTACAAAATAATTTTCCACATATTGCCATAGAGAGAATAATATTTACACAAATCTAATCTGCTGACATATTCCATAGTGTGACATCACACCGTGGCCAAGCTTTTATTCGAACCGTTTTGCTGTCCCGTCTCAGCGCGTTATGCGAGGCGGTTTCCTTGGCACGTCTTGTTAAAGCAGAGATCGTATCCCCTTATTCCGGGATTCTCATCAATACGGGCGTGGGTAACCCAACCGCGCCATTGATTACGGCGCTTGGAGATAAGCGAGTTTTACCAGGCTGGTGGGGACATGTAGTTGCGTCCACCCATATAAGGGGATAAGGATTCACCTTCTCACCTACGCCTTCTTCCTCCTTTGCCTATCCATTCTTGCGCACTCGAGCTCCAGGGCCCAAGTCCGCACTCCCAACCTCAACCTTCTCCAGTCATGTCCGGAGCGGGAGGCAAGTGGATGGTCTCCTCCGTCACGGAGGGACATATCAAAAAGCTAAGGAAGGCCGGATACCTGTCTAACGACATCGCGTACCGGCTCCCCGAAAAGGGGCAACTCATCCCCACCCCTAGGCCCCATGAGAGGGTGGTGTTCCTCCCCCATTTCCTCCGCGGACTGGGCTTCCCTCTCCACCCATTTGTCCGGGGCTCATGTTCTACTACGGCCTGGATTTCCACGATCTGGCCCCGAACTTCGTCCTCAACATCTCGGCGTTTATCGTCGTGTGCGAGGCCTTCCTCCGCATCCGCCCCCATTTCGGCCTATGGCTCAAGACTTTCAACGTCAAGCCGAAGGTGGTGCGCGGCAGCCAGGCGGAGTGCGGAGGCTCCATGGTGGGCAAGATGGCCAACGTCCTCTAGCTCGAGGGCTCCTTTGTGGAGACCCTGAAGGGGTGGCAATCGGGGTGGTTTTACATCACCGAGCCATGCGACGCCGAATGGGTCGCGCCCCCCGAGTTCCGGTCCGGACCCCCAACGCGGCTCACGTCCTGGAAAGAGACGGGCCTGTCGTGGGGTAAAAAAGGAGAGCTGACCGGACTCCAAACATGCGTCAAAACCCTGGTGGACAAGAAGCTCAAACTTGTCAACGTAGTCCAGGTTATGCTCATCCGCTTGATCCTCCCGTGCCAACAACAGGCTTTCAACCTGTGGGAGTTCGACCCGGCGCGGCACCAGACTCTGAGAAGGCTCTTCGACACGACGTACCAAGATGCCTGGAAGATGCTTTTCAAGGGCGCCAAGGCTCCCGCATCCGCTACTGAGGATCGCGGATTCAGTGCGCAGCGTCACGCTCTCGCGGTAAGCTGTTTTTTCCTTTTACAGGGTATTAGTTTTTCATAGTTTGACTCCATGCGGGATCTAAACTCCTTTTACCTTTGACAGGATTGGCAGGTGACCTCCGGACAGATCAACTGTCCGGCTCCTTTGCCCGAAGGCCCAGCGGATGCCCGCTTGGTGAAGCTGCTGGTTCTGGCACCCTATGTGGTGTCGGAGAAGAAGGTCAAGAAGAAGGCCACGGGGACTCGAAAGAGTGCCCGACGCCCGGAGGTGTCGGATTCATCATCCGACGAATCCAAGACGCACTCCTCCCGTGAAGACGAGGAGGACGAAGAAGAGACCCCTCCCCCTCCAGCGGGGGAAGGGAAGAAAAGGAAGGCCGCCCCAACTGGGGAGGCTGAAGGGTCCAAGAAGGGGAAAACCCTTCCTCCAGACTGCTCCACCGACGCCGACGGCGGCGGAGAGGAGTGGGCGCCTAGGGCCAAGCTCCTGGCCAAATCGTAAGTATCCGGATACCAGAGTAATTCATAGTATTCGTTTATTGCACAGCTTTCCCTCACGTCGAATATTTTTATGCAGCCCACCCAAAGACCGGCTCGACGCGTCGTCGAGCGGCTCACTGGACTCGTCGGATGTGAACTCGCTTCCGACAGCTTCCTCCCCCCGCCCTACGGACGACACCGAAGTGTTGTCTCAACAGGTTCCAAGCCGGGAGGAGGTGGTCCTGGAGGCGCCGCAAGGCGACCTCCCGGACTCCAGGAGTAAAGGGGATGAAACCCCCCGTGGCTCCAAGTCTGGCTCTAGGCCGGACACCGCTCCGGAACCTTCAGAGGTTCCAGAGTCTGGTGGGGGACCTCCTTCCAAGAGGAGCAAGTCCGCCGTGCCGGTGGCCCCCGTCCACCCGAAGGCGCCGGACAATAGGTTGGAGGCGCTCCAAGGCGCCTCCGTCGTCGAGGAGCACCGTGCTATTATGAGTGCGGTGGTCCAGAAGGTTCAGTCCGCCAAGAGCGGACTGACTGAAGCTTGCACTAGCCTTTTGACAGGCTTTGAGGTAAGTAAAGAATGTGTAAATAATAGTACCGCATAGACAGTAGCCCCTGATGCTCTGTTTGGCGTTCGGGAAGAAAAGCCGAATAGAGGATCAAATAGAATTCGCAGGAGTCTAACAAAAATGAGTCAATATGATGCAGGCTTCCCTGCTTGCGTCCGCCGCACTGACTGCGGAAGTGGACGCGCTAAAGCAGAACCTCGAGCAGTCCGAGCAAGAGCTCGAACGTGCCAAGAAGTAGCTCGAGGACAATGAAGGTAAGAAATACCTTGTTGAAAAAATATATAAAAAGGTGCAATTGGATAGAATGACAGGGTTATCGTGGCTAATGTAGGGGCCACGTCTGAAGTGGCAACCCTTAAGCAAGCGCTGGTCGAGGCCGAGAAGAGTGCGGCCTCGGAGCGCACCAAGCGGGAGAAATATGAGGCCGAGGTTGGCAAGGTGCGGCAAGAGCTCCAGGCTCTCATGGAAAAACATGAGAGTTTGGAGCTTGACTCGAAGACGCAAGCGTCCGAGCTCGCGGTTGCTATTGAAAATGCCAAATCTGCCAAGGCCGAATCCCAGAAGACCCTCCAGGAGTTGGATGAGGTGAAAAAGATAGCGGCGGGTAAGGCATTCTTTATGCAAAGCAAACACATAAAC
Source organism: Triticum dicoccoides (assembly GCF_002162155.2). Classification (NCBI taxonomy): domain Eukaryota; kingdom Viridiplantae; phylum Streptophyta; class Magnoliopsida; order Poales; family Poaceae; genus Triticum; species Triticum dicoccoides. The sequence continues at coordinate 748,341,255 of NC_041384.1, forward strand.
GTGAGTTACCTGTTACTTACCCGAATCCGGAGCTCTCCAGGAGCGTTCACAGATCTTCCCCGGAGTGTATTCGATGCCGCCACATTCTACCGAGCCGAGGAGGGCAGCTCGACAGAGAAGGTGTTCTGGTCTTAGTATACTGAGGCCGGACACCCGTGCCCCTGAGCGACCAGCTGAAGCAACTGGTCGAGCTCCACAAGGCGGCCGAACAGGCCATGAAGGGCCTCATTGTTCAGCTGTGGCCTGGAGGGGCTCTGCCTGGGAGCTATTTCGGGCTGGTGCGGCGGTTGGTGGAGGCCTGTCCATGGCTCGAAGTCATCAAACACTCCGTCTGCATTGAAGGTGCCCGTAGGGCCCTTGCCCATGCGAAGGTGCACTGGGGCAAGCTGGATGCTGAGAAGCTGGTGAAGGACGGGCCACCGCCGGGGAAAGAGCATCGCAAGCCCGAGAATTATTATAAGGATGTTCTGAAGGGTGCCCGCCTTGTGGCGGATGAATGTTCTAGGGATGTAATTTTTGAGTGAAACTTGCTCGTTGTGTCCTGTGCGCTGAAAACTTGTTTATATGCGCTAAGAAATGCTGTTGGAATTTAAAATATTATCTTCTGTGCGTCTGTTTATCAATTCTGAGAGATGGCGAGTCGTCGGCTTCTGCCCCCGTGCCGCTAGTGCTGGGGTGTTCGGGGATAAATCTGAGCGCTCTTTTTCCCATGTTTGGGTCCTTCGAGGGAGGCGCTCAGCCCAACGAACAAGGCAATCGGACTATAATGTGTGAACACTCTCACTTAGCCATAGAATTCTATAATTTTAAATTTCAGCGAAGCCCCTGATATTCGGAAGACCGAATTCGGGGTGCTATCCACGCCTTGGCCGGACAGAGCCGGCTCCTCGCCCTAAGCGGCATAAGTCTTTAGGGACTCGAAAAAACCTCTCGAACAGCGACCAGCTCTCGCTTCATCATGACAGTCAGTTTTAGCTTTCTCCACTGAGGTGCTCGACCCAGCTCAACCGGGGCACAATCGCAGTGGTTCTCCTAGTGCTACCTTAGCCGATATAGCGGAACGTAAGGCACCAAAACATAGGAGCCGGGCAAACCCAACTATTGACCCAAGACATGATTCGGAGCTGATGCATATAATGCTATAAGTTCGGGGGTGCCGCACTTGTTAAAGTGTTCGGACTTCTCACACCATATTGAGGGGTACTAATGCCCCTGGCGTATTTTGGCCGTACCAACATGTACGGGTGCAACATGTCGTTAAGGAACATATATAAAGAAAAAAAAGTAATGCAAAAATAGATGAAAGCTATGCATTGTTTATTGAAAAGGGCTGCGATCAAAGCAGAACAATACAAATAATGCGATAAGTGGAAGGTTGGAGTAGTTAACATGTCCGTTCCAGGGGCAAGCTGCGGAATAGTATGCGGAACGGGTATACTGCTCGTGACAGAGACCACCCGGGAGTTCCGTAGTGCGGCGTGGCTTGTCTGCTTCCCTGGTTCTTGCATCGTTTGTGCGACAATTGAACTGCCGAATAGGCCTTCGGAAGGATGAAGTCCTGAAAGTAAGAGAAAATTAAAAAATCGGCAGCCCCTGGTACGGTTTAAGCCGTGTTTTGGGCGTGCCATGATGGTGCCCCTCCCCCTGTGCCCATGGTATCTCTAGAGCGTAGTTATGTACGCGAAGTACTGGCGTCGCCTTTTTGCGAGGGTTGGGGTTGGGGCCGCATTGCTACGCCTGCTCGGATCATGCCAGGCGGTCTTGTTGTAGGTTACTCCGGGCGCGCTTGACGGTGCCCGGTCATTTAGTGGCCGGACTGGAGAACTGCCTGGAGAGGCTGCTTTGAACTTCCGCTGCAAGGGCCGCCGTGTGCTCCTCTGTTCGGAGGGAGCGTTCGGTGTTTCCATTGACCGTAATTACTCCTCGAGGGCCTGGAATCTTGAGATTAAGGTATGCGTAATGCGGTACCGCATTGAACTTAGCGAATGCGGTTCGCCCGAGCAGTGCGTGATAGCCACTGCGAAACGGGACTATGTCGAAGATTAACTCCTCGCTTCGGAAATTATCCGGAGATCCGAACACCACTTCATGTGTCACTGACCCTGTACAATTGGCCTCTACACCTAGTATTACGCCTTTAAAGGTCGTTTTGGTGGGCTTAATCCTCGAGGGATCGATGCCCATTTTCCGCACTGTATCCTGGTAAAGCAGGTTCAGGCTGCTGCCGCCGTCCATAAGGACTCTAGTGAGATGAAATCCGTCAATAATTGGGTCTAGAACCAATGCGACGAATCCGCCATGGCGGATGCTAGTAGATGGTCCCTTCGATCAAAGGTGATCGGGCAGGAGGACCATGGGTTGAACTTTGGGACGACTGGCTCTACCTTGTATACGTCCCTTAATGCGCGCTTTTGCTCCCTTTTGGGGACGTGGGTTGCGTATATCATGTTCACCGTCCGCACTTGTGGGGGAAAACCCTTCTGTCCACTGTTGTTTGGCGGCCGGGGCTCCTCGTCGTCATAGCTATGCAACCCCTTGTCTTTGTTTTTGGTGTTTAACTTGTTGGAAATATGCCCTAGAGGCAATAATAAAAGTGTTATTATTATATTTCTTTGTTCATGATAATAGTCTTTTATTCATGCTATAACTGTATTATCCGGAAATCGTAATACACGTGTGAATACATAGACCACAATATGTCCCTAGTGAGCCTCTAGTTGACTAGCTCGTTGTGATCAACAGATAGTCATGGTTTCCTGGCTATGGACATTGGATGTCGTTGATAACGGGATCACATCATTAGGAGAATGATGTGATGGACAAGACCCAATCCTAAGCCTAGCACAAAGATCATGTAGTTCGTATGCTAAAGCTTTTCTAATGTCAAATATCTTTTCCTTAGACCATGAGATTGTGCAACTCCCGGATACCGTAGGAATGCTTTGGGTGTACCAAACGTCACAACGTAACTAGGTGTCTATAAAGGTGCATTACAGGTATCTCCGAAAGTGTCTGTTGGGTTGGCACGAATCGAGACTGGGATTTGTCACTCCGTGTAAATGGAGAGGTATCTCTGGGCCCACTCGGTAGGACATCATCATAATGTGCACAACGTGATCAAGGAGTTGATCACGGGATGATGTGTTACGGAACGAGTAAAAGAGACTTGCCGGTAACGAGATTGAACAAGGTATCGGTATACCGACGATCGAATCTCGGGCAAGTACAATACCGTTAGACAAAGGGAATTGTATACGGGATCGATTGAGGCCTTGACATCGTGGTTCATCCGATGAGATCATCGTGGAACATGTGGGAGCCAACATGGGTATCCAGATCCTGCTGTTGGTTATTGACCGGAGAGTCATCTCGGTCATGTCTGCATGTCTCCCGAACCCGTAGGGTCTACACACTTAAGGTTCAGTGACGCTAGGGTTATAGAGATATTAGTATGCGGTAACCCGAAAGTTGTTCGGAGTACCGGATGAGATCCCGGACGTCATGAGGAGTTCCGGAATGGTCCGGAGGTAAAGAATTATATATAGGAAGTGCTATTTCGGCCATCGGGACAAGTTTCGGGGTCACCGGTATTGTACCGGGACCACCGGAAGGGTCCCGGGGGTCCACCGGGTGGGGCCACCTGCCCCGGGGGCCACATGGGCTGTAGGGGGTGCGCCTTGGCCTATATGGGCCAAGGGCACCAGCCCCAAGAGGCCCATGCACCAAGAGAGAGGAAAAGGGGAGAGTCCTAAAGGGGGAAGGCACCTCCGAGGTGCCTTGGGGAGGATGGACTCCTCCCCCCCCTTGGCCGCACCCTTCCTTGGAGGAAGGGGCAAGGGCTGCGCCTCACTCCTCTCCCTTGGCCCTATATATAGTGGGGAAAAGGAGGAGCAACCATACCTAAGGCCTGGCGCCTCCCTCTCCCTCCCGTGACACATCTCCCTCCTCCCGCAGCGCTTGGCAAAGCCCTGTTGGAATCCCGTTGGAATCCCGCTACTTCCACCACGCCGTCGTGCTGCTGGATCTCCATCAACCTCTCCCTCCTCCTTGCTGGATCAAGGCGTGGGAGACTTCTCCATTTCGTACGTGTGTTGAACGCGGAGGTGCCATCCGTTCGGCGCTAGGATCATCGGTGATTTGAATCACGACGAGTACGACTCCATCAACCCCGTTCTCTTGAACGCTTCCGCGCGCGATCTACAAGGGTGTGTATATCCACTCCTCCCTCGTTGCTAGATGACTCCATAGATAGATCTTGGTGACACGTAGGAAAATTTTGAATTTATGCTACGTTCCCCAATAGTGGCATCATGAGCTAGGTCTATTGCGTAGATTCTTTGCACGAGTAGAACACAAAGTAGTTGTGGGCGTTGATGTTGTTCTATATGCTTGCCGTTACTAGTCTTATCTTGATTCGGCGGCATCGTGGGATGAAGCGGCCCGGACCGACCTTACACGTACTCTTACGTGAGACAGGTTCCACTGACTGACATGCACTAGTTGCATAAGGTGGCTAGCGGGTGTCTGTCTCTCCTACTTTAGTCGGATCGGATTCGATGAAAAGGGTCCTTATGAAGGGTAAATAGCAATTGGCATATCACGTTGTGGTTTTGCGTAGGTAAGAAACGTTCTTGCTAGAAACGCATAGCAGCCACGTAAAACATGCAAACAACAATTAGAGGACGTCTAACTTGTTTTTGCAGGGTATGCTATGTGATGTGATATGGCCAAAAGGATGTGATGAATGATATATGTGATGTATGAGATTGATCATGTTCTTGTAATAGATGATCATGGAGCCCCAAGATGGAGATCAAAGGAGCTATATGATATTGGCCATATCATGTCACTATTATTTGATTGCATGTGATGTTTATCATGTTTATGCATCTTATTTGCTTAGAACGATGGTAGTAAATAAGATGATCCCTCATTACAATTTCAAGAAGTGTTCTCCCCTAACTGTGCACCGTTGCTACAGTTCGTCGTTTCGAAGCACCACGTGATGATCGGGTGTGATAGATCCTTACGTTCACATACAACGGGTGTAAGACAGTTTTACACATGCAAAACACTTAGGGTTAACTTGACGAGCCTAGCATGTGTATAGACATGGCCTCGGAACACAGAAGACCGAAAGGTCGAGCATGAGTCGTATAGTAGATACGATCAACATGAAGATGTTCACCGATGATGACTAGTCCGTCTCACGTGATGATCGGACACGGCCTAGTTGACTCAGATCATGTAATCGCTTAGATGACTAGAGGGATGTCTATCTGAGTGGGAGTTCATAAGATCAACTTAATTATCCTGAACATAGTCAAAAGATCTTTGCAAATTATGTCGTAAGCTCGCGCTTTAGTTCCACTATTTAGATATGTTCCTAGAGAAAATATAGTTGAAAGTTGACAGTAGCAATTATGCGGACAGTAGAAATCTTATGTCCTTAATGCACTGCTCAGTGTGCTGAACCCCAAACGTCGTTTGTGGATGTTGCGAACATCGGACATACACGTTTTGATAACTACGTGATAGTTCAGTTAAACGATTTAGAGTTGAGGCACTAAAGACGTTTTCGAAACATCGCGGAACATATGAGATGTTTCAAGGGCTGAAATTGGGATTTCAGGCTCGTGCCCACGTCAAGAGGTATGAGACCTCCGACGATTTTCTTAGCCTGCAAACTAAGGGAGAAAAGCTCAATCGTTGAGCTTGTGCTCAGATTGTCTGAGTGCGACAATCACTTGAATCGAGTGGGAGTTGATCTTCCAGATGAGATAGTGATGTTTCTCCAAAGTCATTGCCACCAAGATGCTAGAGCTTTGTGATGAACTGTAACATATCAGGGATAGATATGATGATCCTTGAGGTATTCACGATGTTTGACACCGCGAAAGTAGAAATCAAGAAGGAGCATCAATTGTTGATGGTTGGTGAAACCACTAGTTTCAAGAAGGGCAAGGGCAAGAAGGGACACTTCATGAAACGGCAAATCAGCTGCTGCTCTAGTGAAGAAACTCAAGGTTGAACCCAAACCTGAGACTAAGTGCTTCTGTGATAAGGGGAATAGTCACTAGAGCGGAATTACCCTAGATACTTGGTAGATGAGAAGGCTGGCAAGGTCGATAGAAGTATATTGGATATACATTATGTTAATGTGTACTTTACTAGTACTCCTAGTAGCACCAGGGTATAAGATACCGGTTCGGTTGCTAAGTGTTAGTAACTCGAAATAAAAGAGCTACGAAATAAACGGAGACTAGCTAAAGGTGAGCTGACGATATGTGTTGGAAGTGTTTCCAAGTTTGATGTGATCAAACATCGCACGCTCCCTCTACCATCAAGATTAGTATTAAACCTGAATAATTGTCACTTGGTGCTTGCGTTGAGCATAGACATGATTGGATTATGTCTATCGCAATGCGGTTATTCATTTAAGGAGAATAATGGTTACTCTATTTATTTGAATAAAACCTTCAATGGTCTTGCACCTAAAGGAATGGTTTATTGAATCTCGATCGTAGTGATACACATTTTCATGCCAAAAGATATAAGATAGTAATGATAGTACCACTTACTTGTGGCACTGCCATGTAAGTCATAATGGTATAAAACGCATGAAGAAGCTCCATGTTGATGGATCTTTGGACTCACTCGTTTTTGAAAAGTTTGAGACATGCGGACCATGTCTATTGGTGTATACGCATGAAGAAACTCCATGCAGATGGATCGTTTGGACTCACTTGTTTTTGAATCACTTGAGATATGCAAATCATACCACATGGGCAAGATGACTGAAAAGCCTCGTTTTCAGTAAGATGGAACAAGATAGCAACTTGTTGGAAGTAATACATTTTGATGTGTGCAGTCCAATGAGTGCTGAGGCATGCAGTGAATATCGTTATGTTCTTACTTCACAGATGATTCGAGTAGATGTTGAGAATATTTACTTGATGAAACACAAGTCTAAATTATTGAATGGTTCAAGTAATTTCAGAGTGAAGTAGAAGATCATTGTGACAAGAGGATAAAATGTCTATGATATGATCATAGAGATGAATATCTGAGTTACGAGTTTTGGCACACAATTAAGACATTGTGGAAATTGTTTCGCAATTAATACCGCCTGGAACACCATAGTGTGATGGTGTGTCCGAACATCATAGTTGCACCCTATTGAATATGGTGCGTACCATGATGTCTCTTATCAAATTACCACTATTGTTCATGGGTTAGGCATTAGAGACAACCGCACTCACTTTAAATAGGGCACCACGTAATTCCGTTGAGATGACACCGTATGAATTGTGGTTTAGAGAAACCTAAGTTGTCGTTTCTTAAAGGTTTGGGGCTGCGACGCTTATGTGAAAAAGTTTCAGGATTGATAAGCTCGAACCCAAAGCGGATAAAATACATCTTCATAGGACACCCAAAACAGTTGGGTATACCTCCCAATTCAGATCCGAAAGCAATATGGATTGTTTCTTGAATCAGGTCCTTTCTCGAGGAAAGGTTTCTCTCGAAAGAGTTGAGTGGGAGGATGGTGGAGACTTGATGAGGTTATTGAACCGTCACTTCAACTAGTGTGTAGCAGGGCATAGGAAGTTGTTCCTGTGGCACCTACACCAATTGAAGTAGAAGCTTATGATAGTGATCATGAAGTTTTGGATCAAGTCACTACCGTACCTCGTAGGGTGACAAGGATGCGCACCACTTCAGAGTGGTACGGTAATCCTATCTTGAAGGTCATGTTGCTAGACAACAATGAACCTACGAGCTATGGAGAAGCGATGGTGGGCCCATATTCCGACAAATGTTTAGAAGACATGAAATCCGAGATAGGATCCATGTATCAGAATAAAGCATGGACTTTGGTGGACTTGCCCAATGATTGGCAAGCCATTGAGATAAATGGATCTTTAAGAAGAAGACGGACGTGGACGGTAATGTCACCATCTATGAAGCTCGACTTGCGGTGAAGAGTTTTTCACAAGTTCAAGGAGTTGACTACGATGAGATTTTCTCATCCGTAGCGATGCTTAAGTCCGTCGGAATCACGTTAGCATTAGCTGCATTTATGAAATTTGGCAGATGGATGTCAAAACGAGTTTCCTTACCAGTTTTTGTAAGGAAAGGTTGTATGTGATAAAATCAGAAAGGTTTTGTTGATCCTAAGGATGCTAAAAGGTATGCTAGCTCCAGCAATCCTTCTAGGGACTGGAGTAAGCATCTCGGAGTTGGAATGTATGCTTTGATGAGATGATCAAAGATTTTGGGTGTATACAAAGTTTATGAGAAACTTGTATTTCCAAAGAAGTGAGTGGGAGCACTATAGAATTTCTGATGAGTATATGTTGTTGACATATTGTTGATCAGAAATGATGTAGAATTTCTGGAAAGCATATAGGGTTATTTGAAAGGTGTTTTTCAATAGAAAACCTGGATTAAGCTACTTGAACATTGAGCATCAAGATCTATAAGGATAGAACAAAATGCTTAATAATACTTTCAAATGAGCACATACCTTGACATGATCTTGAAGGTGTTCAAGATAGATCAGTCAAAGAAGAAGTTCTTGCCTGAGTTGTAAGGTACGAAGTTAAGACTTAAAGCTCGACCTCGGCAGAAAAGAGAGAAAGGACGAAGGTCGTCCCCTATGCTTTAGACGTAGGCTCTATAGTATGCTATGCTAAGTACCGCACCTGATGTGTGCCTTGCCACATGTCTGGCAAGAGAGTACAAAGGTGATCAAGGAGTGGATCATCAGATAGCGGTCAAATTTATCCTTAGAGGAATAAGGATATGTTTCTCGATTATGGAGGTGATAAAGAGTTCGGCGTAAAGGGTTACGTTGATGCAAGCTTTAACACCTATCCGAATGACTCTGAGTAGCAAACCGGATACGTATAGTGGAGCAACCATTTGGAATAGCTCCAAGTGGAGCGTGGAAGCAGCATTTACAATATGACCTAGAAATTTGCGAAGTACATACGGATCTGAATGTTACAGATCCGTTGACTAAAACCTCTCTCACAAGCAGAACATGATCAAATCCCAGAACTCATTGAGTCTTAATCACATGATGATGTGAACGAGTTTAATGACACTAGTAAACTCTTTGGATGTTGGTCACATGGTGATGTGACCTGTCAGTGTTAATCACATGGTGATGTGAACTAGATTATTGACTCTAGTGCAAGTGGGAGACTGTTGGAAATATGCCCTAGAGGCAATAATAAAAGTGTTATTATTATATTTCTTTGTTCATGATAATAGTCTTTTATTCATGCTATAACTGTATTATCCGGAAATCGTAATACACGTGTGAATACATAGACCACAATATGTCCCTAGTGAGCCTCTAGTTGACTAGCTCGTTGTGATCAACAGATAGTCATGGTTTCCTGGCTATGGACATTGGATGTCGTTGATAACGGGATCACATCATTAGGAGAATGATGTGATGGACAAGACCCAATCCTAAGCCTAGCACAAAGATCGTGTAGTTCGTATGCTAAAGCTTTTCTAATGTCAAGTATCTTTTCCTTAGATCATGAGATTGTGCAACTCCCGGATACCGTAGGAATGCTTTGGGTGTACCAAACGTCACAACGTAACTGGGTGGCTATAAAGGTGCATTATAGGTATCTCCGAAAGTGTCTGTTGGGTTGGCACGAATCGAGACTGGGATTTGTCACTCCGTGTAAATGGATAGGTATCTTTGGGCCCACTCGGTAGGACATCATCATAATGTGCACAATGTGATCAAGGAGTTGATCACGGGATGATGTGTTACGGAACGAGTAAAAGAGACTTGCCGGTAACGAGATTGAACAAGGTATCGGTATACCGACGATCGAATCTCGGGCAAGTACAATACTGTTAGACAAAGGGAATTGTATACGGGATCGATTGAGTCCTTGACATCGTGGTTCATCCGATGAGATCATCGTGGAACATGTGGGAGCCAACATGGGTATCCAGATCCCGCTGTTGGTTATTGACCGGAGAGTCATCTCGGTCATGTCTGCATGTCTCCCGAACCCGTAGGGTCTACACACTTAAGGTTCGGTGACGCTAGGGTTATAGAGATATTAGTATGCGGTAACCCGAAAGTTGTTCGGAGTCCCGGATGAGATCCCGGACGTCATGAGGAGTTCCGGGATGGTCCGGAGGTAAAGAATTATATATAGGAAGTGCTATTTCGGCCATCGGGACAAGTTTCGGGGTCACCGGTATTGTACCGGGACCACCGGAAGGGTCCCGGGGGTCTACCGGGTGGGGCCACCTGCCCCGGGGGCCACATGGGCTGTAGGGGGTGCGCCTTGGCCTATATGGGCCAAGGGCACCAGCCCCAAGAGGCCCATGCGCCAAGAGAGAGGAAAAGGGGAGAGTCCTAAAGGGGGAAGGCACCTCCGAGGTGCCTTGGGGAGGATGGACTCCTCCCCCCCCTTGGCCGCACCCTTCCTTGGAGGAAGGGGCAAGGGCTGCGCCTCCCCCTCTCCCTTGGCCCTATATATAGTGGGGAAAAGGAGGAGCAACCATACCTAAGGCCTGGCGCCTCCCTCTCCCTCCCGTGACACATCTCCCTCCTCCCGCAGCGCTTGGCAAAGCCCTGTTGGAATCCCGCTACTTCCACCACGCCGTCGTGCTGCTGGATCTCCATCAACCTCTCCCTCCTCCTTGCTGGATCAAAGCGTGGGAGACGTCTCCGTTTCGTACGTGTGTTGAACGCGGAGGGGCCGTCCGTTCGGCGCTAGGATCATCGGTGATTTGAATCACGACGAGTACGACTCCATCAACCCCGTTCTCTTGAACGCTTCCGCGCGCGATCTACAAGGGTATGTAGATCCACTCCTCCCTCGTTGCTAGATGACTCTATAGATAGATCTTGGTGACACGTAGGAAAATTTTGAATTTATGCTACGTTCCCCAACATAACTTGCCTGCCTGCTTGAACACCCAACAATCCCTGTTGGTGTGATTGGCCGGCTTGTCGGGGGTGCCATGTATCTGGCACAAGCGGTCGAGGATTCGGTCCAAACTGGACGGGCCCCTAGGATTCCTTTTGAATGCCTCTTTCTGCTGACCGGATTTAGAGCCTCTGAATCTGGCATTAACTGTCGTATCCTCAGCATTGTCGCCGTTAATGCGGCGCTTCTGCTTGTTGCGACACAACCTACCACTACTGTCCCTGGTATCCGAATTACCAGGGTTCTTGGTCATATTGTTGCTACGAGCAAGCCAGCCGTCTTCTCCCGCGCAAAAGCGGGTCATGAGTGTCGTGAGTGCTGCCATAGATTTCGGCTTTTCCTGTTCAAGGTGCCGGGCTAGCCACTCATCACGGATATTGTGCTTGAAGGCTGCTAGGGCCTCAGCGTCCGGACAGTCGACTATTTGATTTTTCTTTGTTAGGAACCGTGTCCAGAATTGCCTGGCCGATTCCTCTGGCTGCTGAATTACGTGACTTAGGTCATCGGCGTCTGGAGGTCGCACATAAGTGCCCTAGAAATTATCGAGGAATGCGGCTTCCAGGTCCTCCCAACAACTGATTGATCCTGTTGGCTAGCTGTTAAGCCAGTGCCGAGCTGGTCCTTTAAGCTTGAGTGGGAGGTATTTGATGGCATGGAAATCATCACCACGGGCCATGTGGATGTGAAGGAGATAATCCTCAATCCATACCGCAGGATTTGTTGTGCCATCATATGATTCGATGTTTACGGGTTTGAAACCCTCGGGGATTTGATGGTCCATTATTTCGTCTGTAAAGCAGAGTGGGTGTGCGGCGCCTCTGTACTGGGCTATATCATGACGTAGCTCCAATGAGCCTTGTCTATTGTGTTCAGCCCCGCCGAATTTGTGGCCGGTGTGACAGTTACCGTCTCGAGCCGTGGGGCGCCCACGCGATCCGTAGATCGATCTTGTTTGCCTTGCCTTGTCCTCCAACATGTCTCGTAAGTCCGGCGCATATTCCCGTGCCTTGGTATGGGGTGCGACTTGAGTGGAGGGCCGAGAGGCCTCTCTGTCGCGACCACGAGGTGGTTGGTCGGCCGCATCCAGTGCTTCCTCCTCTAATCGGGGTAGCAACCTGCGCTTTGGGTAGCTCTTGGAGGGGCGTTCGAGTTTATGCTCTTCGGCCGCAAGGACTTCAGTCCATCTGTCGACTAGCAAATCTTGATCAGCTCTAAGCTATTGCTGTTTTTTCTTGAGGCTTCTTGCCGTGGCCATAATCCTGCGTTGAAAACGCTTTTGCTCGACGGGATCCTCTGGCACGACGAATTCGTCGTCGTCGAGGCTTGCCTCGTCTTTGGAGGGAGCACGGGTCTCACAGAGTACGGGGCTGGTGCTTGGCTCGATCGCCGTTGGGGTTGCAGCCCCCGAGGTGACGTCCAACCGCCCATCCTCGATCGGCGCAGTTGGCTCCGAATTAAGGGTCGGAGCCGATGCGGGTGCGGCCTCCAGGGCACTGTTCGGCGGCAGAGCTAGATCATGCTTGTCGTAACAGTGCGGCGAGCTCGGCAGTGGCTTGAATCCGTCGAAGATCAAGTCCCCGCGGATGTCAGCCGTGTAGTTTAAACTTCCAAATCTGACCTGACGGCCAGGGGCGTAGCTTTCGATCTGCTCCAGACGGCCAAGTGAATTGGCCCGCAGTGTGAAGCCGCCGAAGACAAAGATCTGTCCGGGGAGGAAGGTCTCACCCTGGACTGCATCGCTATCGATGATCGTAGGAGCCATCGAGCTTGACGGCGATGACACAGAGGAACTCTCAATGAAAGCACCAATGTCGGTGTCAAAACCGGCGGATCTCGGGTAGGGGGTCCCGAACTGTGCGTCTAGGCCGAATGGTAACAGGAGACAAGGGACACGAAGTTTTACCCAGGTTCGGGCCCTCTCGATGGAGGTAAAACCCTAAGTCCTGCTTGATTAACATTGATGATATGGGCAGTACAAGAGTAGATCTACCACGAGATCGAGGAGGCTAAACCCTAGAAGCTAGCCTATGGTATGATTGTTGATGTGTATGTTGTCCTACGGACTAAAACCCTCTGGTTTATATAGACACCGGATAGGATTAGGGTTACATAGAGTCGGTTACAATGGTAGGAGATCTATATATCCGTATCGCTAAGCTTCCCTTCCATGCCAAGGAAAGTCCCTTCCGGACACGGGACAGAGTCTTCAATCTTGTATCTTCATAGTCCAGGAGTCCGGCTGAAGGTATAGTCCGGCTATTCGAACACCCCCTAATCCAAGACTCCCTCAATCATATATACGTACGTGAGGGGGTACAGAGAAAAAATAAGGCACTTCCCGGTTTCTCGCCCGAGTCTTCCGGAAGTAGAGCCAGCCAGAGGTGTTGCAAGGGTCGCCGACTTTCCGAGCGGTGCTGAAGGGCTCGCTGGTGTGGCGAGGGCTTGCTGCGACCGGGAACAGGAGGCTACTGTGACGTGCTTCAACAAGCGGACCGGCGATGCGGCCCGCCGGCGGCGGACTTTGGCTGCTGCACGCCGGGCGGCGAGTGCACCGAGAAGCAAGCCACGTCGCGCGAGCGGCTGCTAGTGCGTGCCAGCGGTGGGTGCTGGGAGGATGCTGCGTTCGTGCCACGGGCGGTGTTGCTGCTGCCACGGAGAGGGGAGACAAACACGATCCGTCATACGACGGCATACGTGCGTCGCACCCAACGGCCGGGGAGGCGGCCCTTCGGCGCCCAGCGCCGGCCATAGAAAGCCGCCAGCCAGGACCGGCGTCTTCCGCCACGCACAACCCCGATGACAAGCCAAGCAATTGTTTCATACTTTTGATGTTCTCAAACTTTTTCAATCTTCACGCAATATATGAGCATGAGCCATGGATATAGCACTATATGTGGAATAGAATGATGGTTGTGGAGAAGACTGCTTCCTCTTGAACACTGCGTTGGTTTTCCCTTGAAGAGGAAAGGGTGATGCAGCAAAGTAGCGTAAGTATTTCCCTCGGTTTTTGAGAACCAAGGTATCTATCCAGTAGGAGCCCACGCACGAGTCCCTCGCACCTACAAAAACAAATAAAATCCTCGCAACCAACGCAATAAAGGAGTTGTCAATCCCTTCATGGTCACTTACAAAAGTGAGATTTGATAGATATGATAAGATAATATTTTTGGTATTTTTATGATAAAGACGCAAAGAAAATTAAGCAAAATAAAAACGGCGCAAAAAATAGCTTGTTGACGGGAGATTAATATGATGGAAAATAGACCTCGGGGCCATAGGTTTCACTAGTGGCTTCTCTCGAGAGCATAAGTATTACGGTGGGTAAACAAATTACTGTTGAGCAATTGACATAATTGAGCATAGTTATGAGAATATCTAGGTATGATCATGTATATAGGCATCACGCCCGAGACAAGTAGACCGACTCCTGCCTGCATCTACTACTATTACTCCACACATCGACCGCTATCCAGCATGCATCTAGAGTATTACATTCAAAAGAACAGAGTAACGCTTTAAGTAAGATGACATGATGTAGAGGGATAAACTCATGCAATATGATATAAACCCCATCTTGTTATCCTCAATGGCAACAATACAATACACGCCTTGCTGCCCCTACTGTCACTGGGAAAGGACACCACAAGATTGAACCCAAAGCTAAGCACTTCTCCCATTGCAAGAAAGATCAATCTAGTAGGCCAAACCAAACTGATAATTCAAAGAGACTTGCAAAGATAACCAATCATACATAAAAGAATTCAGAGAAGATTCAAGTATTGTTCATAGAGAAACTTGATCATAAACCCACAATTCATTGGTCTCAACAAACACACCACAAAAGAAGATTACATCAAATAGATCTCCACGAGAATCATGGAGAACTTTGTATTGAGATCCAAAAAGAGAGAAGAAGCCATCTAGCTAATAACTATGGGCCCGAAGGTCTGAGGTAAACTACTCACACATCATCGGAGAGGCTATGGTGTTGATGTAGAAGCCCTCCGTGATTGATGCCCCCTCCGGCGGAGCTCCGAAAAAGGCCCCAAGATGTGATCTCATGGGTACAGAAGGTTGCGGTGGTGGAATTAGGGTTTTGGCTCCGTCTTTGGTAGTTTGGGGGTACGTAGGTATATATAGGAGGAAGAAGTACGTCGGTGGAGCAACGTGGGCCCCACAAGGGTGGAGTGAAGGAAATATGCCCTAGAGGCAATAATAAAGTTATTATTTATTTCCTTGTATCATGATAAATGTTTATTATTCATGCTAGAATTGTATTAACCGGAAACATAATACATGTGTGAATACATAGACAAACAGAGTGTCACTAGTATGCCTCTACTTGACTAGCTCGTTGATCAAAGATGGTTATGTTTCCTAACCATAGACATGAGTTGTCATTTGATTAACGGGATCACATCATTAGGAGAATGATGTGATTGACTTGACCCATTCCGTTAGCATAACACTTGATCATTTAGTTTGTTGCTATTGCTTTCTTCATGACTTATACATGTTCCTATGACTATGAGATTATGCAACTCCCATTTACCGGAGGAACACTTTGTGTGCTACCAAACATCACAACGTAACTGGGTGATTATAAAGGTGCTCTACAGGTGTCTCCGAAGGTACTTGTTGGGTTGGCGTATTTCAAGATTAGGATTTGTCACTCCGATTGTCGGAGAGGTATCTCTGGGCCCTCTCGGTAATGCACATCACTTAAAGCCTTGCAAGCATTGCAGCTAATGAGTTAGTTGCGGGATGATGTATTACAGAACGAGTAAAGATACTTGCCGGTAATGATATTGAATTAGGTATTAAGATACCGACGATCGAATCTCGGGCAAGTAACATACCGATGACAAAGGGAACAACGTATGTTGTTATGCGGTCTGACCGATAAAGATCTTCGTAGAATATGTAGGAGCCAATATGAGAATCCAGGTTCCGCTATAGGTTATTGACCGGAGATGTGTCTCGGTCATGTCTACATTGTTCTCGAACCCGTAGGGTCCGCACGCTTAACGTTACAATGACAGTTTCATTATGAGTTTATATGTTTTGATGTACCGAAGATTGTTCGGAGTCCCGGATGTGATCACGGACATGACGAGGAGTCTCAAAATGGTCGAGACATAAAGATTGATATATTGGAAGCCTATGTTTGGACATCGGAAGTGTTCCGGGTGAAATCGGCATTTTACCAGAGTACCGGGAGGTTACCGGAACCCCCCGGTAACCTAATGGGCCTTAATGGGCCTAGTGGACGAAGTAGAGAGGAGGCCAAGGGGCAGCCGCGCGCCCCTCCCCCCAAGTCCGAATTGGACAAGGAGGGGGGCGGCGCCCCCCTTTCCTTTCCCCTCTTTCTCTCCTTCCCCCCAAGTCCTAGTCCAACATGGAAAGGGGGGGGGGGAGTCCTACTCCCGCTGGGAGTAGGACTCCTCCTGGCGCGCCCCTTGCCTGGACGCACCTCGTCCCCCTTGCTCCGTTATATACGGGGGCAGGGGGCACCCCATAGGGACAACAATTGATCATTGATCTCTTAGCCGTGTGCGGTGCCCCCCTCCACCATAATCCTCGATAACATTGTAGCGGTGCTTAGGCGAAGCCCTGCGACGGTAGAACATCAAGATCGTCACCACGCCGTCGTGCTGATGGAACTCTTCCCCGACATTCTGCTAGATCGGAGTCCGGGATCGTCATCGAGCTGAACGTGTGCTAGAACTCGGAGGTGTCGTAGTTTCGGTGCTTGATCGGTCGGGCCGTGAAGACGTACGACTACATCAACCGCGTTGTGCTAACGCTTCCGCTTTCGGTCTATGAGGGTACGTAGACAACACTCTCCTCTCTCATTGCTATGCATCACCATGATCTTGCATGTGCGTAGGAATTTTTTTGAAATTACTACGTTCCCCAACAGTGGCATCCGAGCCTAGGTTTTATGCGTTGATGTTGTGCACGAGTAGAACACAAGTGAGTTGTGGGCGATATAAGTCATACTGCTTACCAGCATGTCATACTTTGGTTCGGCGGTATTGTTGGATGAAGCGGCCCGGACCGACATTACGCGTACGCTTACGCGAGACTGGTTCTACCGACGTGCTTTGCACACAGGTGGCTGGCGGGTGTCAGTTTCTCCAACTTTAGTTGACCCAAGTGTGGCTATGCCCGGTCCTTGCGAAGGTTAAAACAACACCAACTTGACAAACTATTGTTGTGGTTTTGATGCGTAGGTAAGAACGGTTCTTGCTAAGCCCGTAGCAGCCACGTAAAACTTGCAACAACAAAGTAGAGGACGTCTAACTTGTTTATGCAGGGCATGTTGTGATGTGATATGGTCAAGACATGATGCTAAATTTTATTGTATGAAATGATCATGTTTTGTAACTGAGTTATCGGCAACTGGCAGGAGCCATATGGTTGTCGCTTTATTGTATGCAATGCAATCGCGCTGTAATGCTTTACTTTATCACTAAGCGGTAGCGATAGTTGTGGAAGCATAAGATTGGCGAGACGACAACGATGCTACGATGGAGATCAAGGTGTCGCACCAACGACGATGGTGATCATGACGGTACTTCGAAGATGGAGATCACAAGTACAAGATGATGATGGCCATATCATATCACTTATATTGATTGCATGTGATGTTTATCGTTTATGCATCTTATCTTGCTTTGATTGACGGTAGCATTACAAGATGATCCCTCACTAAATTATCAAAGTATAAGTGTTCTCCCTGAGTATGCACTGTTGCGAAAGTTCTTCATGCTGAGACACCACGTGATGATCGGGTGTGATAGGCTCTACGTTCAAATACAACGGGTGCAAAACAGTTGCACACGCGGAATACTCAGGTTAAACTTGACGAGCCTAGCATATAACAGATATGGCCTCGGAACACGGAGACCGAAAGGTCGAGCGTGAATCATATAGTAGATATGATCAACATATTGATGTTCACCATTGATACTACTCCTTCTCACGTGACGATCGGACATGGTTTAAGTTGATTTGGATCACGTGATCACTTAGAGGATTAGAGGGATATCTTTCTAAGTGGGAGTTCTTAAGTAATATGATTAATTGAACTTAAATTTATCATGAACTTAGTACCTGATAGTATCTTGCTTGTCTATGCTTGATTGTAGATAGATGGCTCGTGCTATTGTTCCGTTGAATTTTAATGCGTTCCTTGAGAAAGCAAAGTTGAAAGATGATGGTAGCAACTACACGGACTGGGTCCGTAACTTGAGGATTATCCTCATTGCTGCACAAAAGAATTACGTCCGGGAAGCACCGCTAAGTGCCAAGCCTGCTGCAGGAGCAACACCAGATGTTATGAACGTTTGGCAGAGCAAAGCTGATGGCTACTCGATAGTTCAGTGTGCCATGCTTTACGGATTAGAACCGGGTCTTCAACGACGTTTTGAACGTCATGGAGCATATGAGATGTTCCAGGAGTTGAAGTTAATATTTCAAGCAAATGCCCGGATTGAGAGATATGAAGTCTCCAATAAGTTCTATAGCTGCAAGATGGAGGAGAATAGTTCTGTCAGTGAACATATACTCAAAATGTCTGGGTATCATAATCACTTGACTCAACTGGGGGTTAATCTTCCTATTGATAGTGTCATTGACAGAGTTCTTCAATCACTGCCACCAAGCTACAAAATCTTCATGATGAACTATAATATGAAAGGGATGAATAAGACTATTCCTGAGCTCTTCACGATGCTAAAAGCCGCGGAGGTAGAAATCAAGAAGGAGCATCAAGTGTTGATGGTCAATAAGACCACCAGTTTCAAGAAAAAAGGCAAAGGGAAGAAGAAAGGGAACTTCAAGAGGAACAGCCAACAAGTTGCTGCTCAGGAGAAGAAACCCAAGTCTGGACCTAAGCCTGAGACTGAGTGCTTCTACTGCAAGCAGACTGGTCACTGGAACCGGAATTGCCCCAAGTATTTGGCGGATAAGAAGGATGGCAAAGTGAACAAAGGTATATGTGATATACATGTTATTGATGTGTACCTTACTAATGCTCACAGTAGCACCTGGGTATTTGATACTGGTTCTGTTGCTAACATTTGCAACTCGAAACAGGGGCTACGGATTAAGCGAAGATTGGCTAAGGACGAGGTGACGATGTGCGTGGGAAATAGTTCCAAAGTCGATGTGATCACGGTCGGCACACTACCTCTACATCTACCTTTGGGATTAGTATTAGACCTAAGTAATTGTTATTTGGTGCCAGCGTTGAGCATGAACATTATATCTGGATCTTGTTTGATGCGAGATGGTTATTCATTTAAATCAGAGAATAATGGTTGTTCTATTTATATGAGTAATATCTTTTATGGTCATGCACCCTTGAAGAGTGGTCTATTTTTTATGAATTTCGATAGTAGTGATAGACATATTCATAATGTTGAAGTCAAAAGATGCAGAGTTGATAATGATAGTGCAACTTATTTGTGGCACTGCCATTTAGGTCATATCAGTGTAAAGCGCATGAAGAAACTCCATGCTGATGGACTTTTGGAACCACTTGATTATGAATCACTTGGTACTTGCGAACCGTGCCTCATGGGTAAGATGATTAAAACACCGTTCTCCGGTACTATGGAGAGAGCAACAGATTTGTTGGAAATCATGCATACAGATGTATGTGGTCCAATGAATGTTGAGGCTCGTGGCGGATATCGTTATTTTCTCACCTTCACAGATGATTTAAGCAGATATGGGTATATCTACTTAATGAAACATAAATCTAAAACATTTGAAAAGTTCAAAGAATTTCAAAGTGAAGTTGAAAATCATCGTAACAAGAAAATAAAGTGTCTACGACCTGATCGTGGAGGAGAATATTTGATTTACGAGTTTGGTCTACATTTGAAACAATGCGGAATAGTTTCGCAACTCACGCCACCCGGAACACCACAGCGTAATGGTGTGCCCGAACATCGTAATCGTACTTTATTAGATATGGTGTGATCTATGATGTCTCTTACTGATTTACCGCTATCGTTTTGGGGTTATGCTTTAGAGACGGCTACATTCACGTTAAATAGGACACCATCGAAATCCGTTGAGACGACGCCTTATGAACTGTGGTTTGGCAAGAAACCAAAGTTGTCATTTCTAAAAGTTTGGGGCTGCAATGCTTATGTGAAAAAGCTTCAACCTGATAAGCTCGAACCCAAATCGGAGAAATGTGTCTTCATAGGATACCCAAAGGAGACTGTTGGGTACACCTTCTATCACAGATCCGAAGGCAAGACTTTTGTTGCTAAATTCGGAGTTTTTCTAGAGAAGGAGTTTCTCTCGAAAGAAGTGAGTGAGAGAAAAGTAGAACTTGATGAGGTATCTATACTTGCTCCCTTATTGGAAAGTAGCACATCACAGAAACCAGTTTCTGTGACACCTACACCAATTAGTGAGGAAGCTAATGATAATGATCATGAAACTTCAGATCAAGTTACTACCGAACCTCGTAGATCAACCAGAGTGGTACGGTAATCCTGTTCTGGAAGTCATGCTACTAGATCATGATGAACCTACGAACTATGAAGAAGCGATGGTGAGCCCAGATTCCGCAAAATGGCTAGAAGCCATGAAATCTGAGATGGGATCCATGTATGAGAACAAAGTGTGGACTTTGGTTGACTTTCCCGTTGATCGGCAAGAAATTGAGAATAAATGGATCTTCAAGAAGAAGACTGACGCTGATGGTAATGTTACTATCTATAAAGCTCGACTTGTTGCGAAAGGTTTTCGACAAGTTCAAGGGATTGACTACGATGAGACCTTCTCACCCGTAGCGATGCTTAAGTCTGTCCGAATCATGTTAGCAATTGCCGCATTTTATGATTATGAAATTTGGCAAATGGATGTCAAAACTGCATTCCTGAATGGATTTCTGAAAGAAGAGTTGTATATGATGCAACCAGAAGGTTTTGTCGATCCAAAGGGAGCTAAGAAAGTGTGCAAGCTCCAGCGATCCATTTATGGGCTGGTGCAAGCCTCTCGGAGTTGGAATAAACACTTTGATAGTGTGATCAAAGCATTTGGTTTTATACAGACTTTTGGAGAAGCCTGTATTTACAAGAAAGTGAGTGAGAGCTCTGTAGCATTTCTGATATTATATGTGGATGACATATTATTGATTGGAAATAATATAGAATTTCTGGATAGCATAAAGGGATACTTGAATAAGAGTTTTTCAATGAAAGACCTCGGTGAAGCTGCTTACGTATTGGGCATTAAGATCTATAGAGATAGATCAAGACGCTTAATTGGACTTTCACAAAGCACATACCTTGACAAAGTTTTGAAGAAGTTCAAAATGGATCAAGCAAAGAAAGGGTTCTTGCCTGTGTTACAAGGTGTGAAGTTGAGTAAGACTCAATGTCCGACCACTGCAGAAGATAGAGAGAAAATGAAAGATGTTCCCTATGCTTCAGCCATAGGCTCTATCATGTATGCAATGCTGTGTACCAGACCTGATGTGTGCCTTGCTATAAGTCTAGCAGGGAGGTACCAAATAATCCAGGAGTGGATCACTGGACAGCGGTCAAGAACATCCTGAAGTACCTGAAAAGAACTAAGGATATGTTTCTCGTATATGGAGGTGACAAAGAGCTCATCGTAAATCGTTACGCTGATGCAAGCTTTGACACTGATCCGGACGATTCTAAATCGCAAACCGGATACGTATTTACATTAAATGGTGGAGCTGTCAATTGGTGCAGTTCTAAACAAAGCGTCGTGGCGGGATCTACATGTGAAGCGGAGTACATAGCTGCTTTGGAAGCAGCAAATGAAGGAGTCTGGATGAAGGAGTTCATATCCGATCTAGGTGTCATACCTAGTGCATCGGGTCCAATGAAAATCTTTTGTGACAATACTGGTGCAATTGCCTTGGCAAAGGAATCCAGATTTCACAAGAGAACCAAGCACATCGAGAGATGCTTCAATTCCATTCGGGATTTAGTCCAAGTGGGAGACATAGAAATTTGCAAGATACATACGGATCTGAATGTTGCAGACCCGCTGACTAAGCCTCTTCCACGAGCAAAACATGATCAACACCAAGGCTCCATGGGTGTTAGAATCATTACTTTGTAATCTAGATTATTGACTCTAGTGCAAGTGGGAGACTGAAGGAAATATGCCCTAGAGGCAATAATAAAGTTATTATTTATTTCCTTGTATCATGATAAATGTTTATTATTCATGCTAGAATTGTATTAACCGGAAACATAATACATGTGTGAATACATAGCCAAACATAGTGTCACTAGTATGCCTCTACTTGACTAGCTCGTTGATCAAAGATGGTTATGTTTCCTAACCATAGACATGAGTTGTCATTTGATTAATGGGATCACATCATTAGGAGAATGATGTGATTGACTTGACCCATTCCGTTAGCATAGCACTTGATCGTTTAGTTTGTTGCTATTGCTTTCTTCATGACTTATACATGTTCCTATGACTATGAGATTATGCAACTCCCGTTTATCGGAGGAACACTTTGTGTGCTACCAAACGTCACAACGTAACTGGGTGATTATAAAGGTGCTCTACAGGTGTCTCCGAAGGTACTTGTTGGGTTGGCGTATTTCGTGATTAGGATTTGTCACTCCGATTATCGGAGAGGTATCTCTGGGCCCTCTCGGTAATGCAGATCACTTAAAGCCTTGCAAGCATTGCAGCTAATGAGTTAGTTGCGGGATGATGTATTACAGAACGAGTAAAGAGACTTGCCGTAACGAGATTGAACTAGGTATTAAGATACCGACGATTGAATCTCGGGCAAGTAACATACCGATGACAAAGGGAACAACGTATGTTGTTATGCGGTCTAACCGATAAAGATCTTCGTAGAATATGTAGGAGCCAATATGAGCATCCAGGTTCCGCTATTGGTTATTGACCGGAGACATGTCTCGGTCATGTCTACATTATTCTCGAACCCGTAGGGTCCGCACGCTTAACGTTACGATGACAGTTTCATTATGAATTTATATGTTTTGATGTATCGAAGGTTGTTCGAAGTCTCGGATGTGATCACGGACATGACGAGGAGTCTCAAAATGGTCGAGACATAAAGATTGATATATTGGAAGCCTATGTTTGGACATCGGAAGTGTTCCGGGTGAAATCAGCATTTTACCGGAGTACCGGGAGGTTACCGGAACCCCCCCGGTAACCTAATGGGCCTTAATGGGCCTAGTGGAGGAAGTAGAGAGGAGGCCAAGGGGAAGCCGCGCGCCCCTCCCCCCCAAGTCCGAATTGGACAAGGAGGGGGGCGGCGGCGCCCCCCCTTTCCTTTCCCCTCTTTCTCTCCTTCCCCCCAAGTCCTAGTCCAACATGGAAAGGGGGGGAGTCCTACTCCCGGTGGGAGTAGGACTCCTCCTGGCGCGCCCCTTGCCTGGCCGCACCTCCTCCCCCTTGCTCCTTTATATACGGGGGCAGGGGGCACCCCATAGGGACAACAATTGATCATTGATCTCTTAGCCGTGTGCGATGCCCCCCTCCACCATAATCCTTGATAATATTGTAGCGGTGCTTAGGCGAAGCCCTGCGATGGTAGAACATCAAGATCATCACCACACCGTCGTGCTGACGGAACTCTTCCCCGACATTCTGCTAGATCGGAGTCCGGGGATCGTCATCGAGCTGAACGTGTGCTAGAACTCATAGGTGCCGTAGTTTCGGTGCTTGATCGGTCGGGCCATGAAGACGTACGACTACATCAACCGCGTTGTGCTAACGCTTCCACTTTCGGTCTACGAGGGTACGTAGACAACACTCTCCTCTCTCGTTGCTATGCATCACCATGATCTTGCGTGTGCGTAGGAATTTTTTTGAAACTACTACGTTCCCCAACATGGAGGGCACGCTTGGGGGGGGGGGTAGGCGTGCCCCCTACCTCGTGCCTTCCTGGTTGATGTCTTGACGTAGGGTCCAAGTCCTTTGGATCACGTTCGTTCCGAAAATCATGTTCCCGAAGGTTTCATTCCGTTTGGACTCCGTTTGATAATCTTTTTTTGCGAAACTCTCAAATAGGCAAAAAAACAACAATTCTGGGTTGGGCCTCCGGTTAATAGGTTAGTCCCAAAAATAATATAAAATTTTATAACAAAGCCCATTAATCATCCAAAACAGAATATAATATAGCATGAAGCAATCAAAAATTATAGATACGTTGGAGACGTATCAAAGACAAAAAGGATAAGATAGTCTCACATCAACTAGGCGTATCAACGGGCTATGGAGATGCCCATCAATAGATATCAACGTGAGTGAGTAGGGATTGCCATGCAACGGATGCACTAGAGATATAAGTGTAAGGAAGCTCAACAAAAGAACTAAGTGGGCGTGCATCCAACTTGCTTGCTCATGAAGACCTAGGGCAATTTTGAGGAAGCCCATTATTGGAATATACAAGCCAAGTTCTATAATGTAAAATTCCCACTAGTATATGAAAGTGATAACATAGGAAACTCTCTATCATGAAGATCATGGTGCTACTTTGAAGCACAAGTGTGTAAAAAAGGATAGTAACATTGCCCCTTCTCTCTTTTTCTCTCATTTTGGGGCCTTTTTTTGTCCTCTTTTCTTTTTTTCCCTTTTTTATTTATCGTCCGGAGTCTCATCCCGACTTGCGGGGGAATCATAGTCTGCATCATCCTTTCCTCAATGGGACAATGCTTTAATAATGATGATCATCACACTTTAATTTACTTACAACTCAAAAATTACAACTCAATACTTAGAACAAAATATGACTCTATGTGAATGCCTCCGGTGGTGTACCGGGATGTGCAATGATGCATGAGTTACATGTATGAAGAATTATGAACGGTGGCTTTGCCACAAATACGATGTCAACTACATGATCATGCAAGCAATATGACAATGATGAAGTGTGTCATAATAACGGAACGGTGGAAAGTTGCATGCAATATATCTCGGAATGGCTATGGAAATGCCATGATACGTAGGTATGGTGGCTGTTTTGAGGAAGGTATATGGTGGGTGTATGATACCAGTGAAAGGTGCGCGGTATTAGAGAGGCTAGCAATGGTGGAAGGGTGAGAGTGCGTATAATCCATGGACTCAACATTAGTCATAAAGAACTCACATACTTATTGCAAAAATCTATTAGTTATCGAAACAAATTATTACGCGCATGCTCCTAGGGGGATAGATTGGTAGGAAAAGATCATCGCTCGTCCCCGACCGCCACTCACAAGGAAGACAATAAATAAATTAATCATGCTCCGACTTCATCACATAATGGTGTGTTTGGTTGAGGAACCAAGTAGAATGTAATGTCATGGTTCCATTCCATTAGAATGGGTCCATTCCATTCTTGTGTTTGGTTGCAGTCAAATGATGGAATGGAATGGTTTCGTCTCACTGTTTGGTTGAAGGAATGGAACAAAGACAAATTTGATTCAGCTCATCTCTCTTGAATGGTGAAGTTCTCATATATGGATGACATCCTTGATTTTAATATATACTCATGCCATATATCAAGAAGTCAAATACCAATACTATACAATTTTAAACAAATATGTCTAAATTTTACCTCACATCTCTCTTGAAAAGATGAAAAATTTGAGGAAAATCAAAACCAGGATGAACTACTATTTCTTCCATCCAATGAAAAGGTTAGAAACAAAATTAATTAAAAACTCTTAGAACTAGTAGAGGTGAGGTTCTTCTGGATGAACGTCACACATTAGTCCCTAAAACCAATCCAGATCGGTGAGATTTCCAACTCCCTCCTCCCTGGTGCCGCCCTTCGACACTAGACTTGCTTGCATGTCATCGCTAGCTCCCTCCTCCCTGCCAGCGCTGTTGATCTACTCATGTGCTTTCTGCTGCGTTGTAGCCGCTGCTCTACTCCCAGCCAGATCGGCAACAAAATCTACGCTGCAGCGTTGCAGCTGCTCTGCTCTCTTCAAGCGTGATGAAGGACTCCGGGCGGAGGTAGTCCACGCTGGGTCATGGCTTCCTTCGCAGTCGCCGTTGCCGGGGACCATCTCCCCGCCCACCTCACCGGTACTAGACGCCATACCTGCTTGCCTGCCGCCCCGATCCTAGTTCGCTGCCGGGGAGGGAGAGGCGGTGCCATGGGAGTCGCCAGCGCTGGTGGAAGATCGACATGGGGAGAGAGGCGGGCGGCGGCGCTGAAATAAAGATGGGGATTGGGCCTTTGGGTGGGGTGAGTGAATCGGGGGGAGAGGCGAGGTGCAAGAGCGGTTCCGGTGGTTCCTCCAAATCGGAGGTACCAGCACATTCCGCATATAGAGGGAATATGCCGTTCCCTAGAACGAGTAGGTTCTCGTTCCTCGACCCAACCAAACAATGGAATGACCCCTGGGGACGGAACGGACCCGTTACGTTCCACCTAATGGCTCGAACCAAACATACCCTAAAGGTTCACCATACGTGCATGCTATGGGAATCACAAACTTCAAAACAAGTATTTCTCAAATTCACAACTACTCAACTAGCATGACTCTAATATCACCATCTCCATATCTCAAAACAATTATCAAGTATCAAACTTCTCATAGTATTCAATGCAATTATATAAAAGTTTTTATATTATTTCTAAAACCAAATTTCCATGTTGTTCTAAAGGAGTCTCAAAATAATATAAGTGCAGCATGAGAGATCAACTATTTCTATAAAATAAAACCACCGCCGTGCTCTAAAAGATATAAGTGAAGCACTAGAGCAAAAACTATATAGCTCAAAAGATACAAGTGAAGCTCATAGAGGATTCTAATAAATTTCAAATCATGTGAGTATCTCTAAAAAGGTGTGTACAGCAAGGATGATTGTGGTAAACTAAAAAGCAAAGACTCAAATCATACAAGACGCTCCAAGCAAAACACATATCATGTGGTGAATAAAAATATAGCTCCAAGTAAAGTTACCGATAGACGAAGACGAAAGAGGGGATGCCTTCCGGGGCATCCCCAAGCTTATGCTTTTTGGTGTCCTTGTATTTTACCTTGAGGTGCCATGGGAATCCCCAAGCTTAAGCTTTTTCCACTCCTTGTTCCATAATCCATCAAATCTTTACCCAAAACTTGAAAACTTCCCAACACAAAACTCAAAATAGAAAATCTCGTGAGCTCCGTTAGCGAAAGAAAACAAAACACCACTTCAAGGCACTGTAATGAACTCATTATTGATTTATATTGGTGTTAAACCTACTGTATTCCAACTTCTCTATGGTTTATAAACTCTTTTACTAGCCATATATTCATCAAAATAAGCAAACAACACACGAAAAACAGAATCTGTCAAAAACAGAACAGTTTGTAGTAATCTGTAGCTAATGCAAACTTCTGGAACCCCAAAAATTCTAAAATAAATTTCTAGACGTGAGGAATTTATCTATTAATCATATCCAAAAGTAATTAACTAAATATCACTTTCCAAATAAACATGGCAGCAATTCTCGTGAGCGCTAAAGTTTCTGTTTTTTACAGCAAGATCAAAAAGACTCTCCCCAAGTCTTCCCAACGGTTCTACTTGGCACAAACACTAATTAAACACAAAAACACAACCAAAATAGAGGATAGATAAATTATTTATTAGTAAACAGGAGCAAAAAGGAAGGAATAAAAATAAAATTGGGTTGCCTCCCAACAAGCGCTATCGTTTAACGCCCCTAGCTAGGCAATAAAAGCAAGGATAGATCTAGGTATTGCCATCTTTGGTAGGCAATCCATAAGTGGCTGTCATAATAGATTCATATGGTAATTTAACTTCCTTTCTAGGGAAGTGTTCCATGCCTTTCCTTAATGGAAATTGGAATTTAATATTCCCTTCCTTCATATTAATAATTGCACCAATCGTTCTAAGGAATGGTCTGCCAAGAATAATAGGACATGAAGGATTGCGATCTATATCAAGAACAATGAAATCTACGGGCACATAATTCCTATTTGCAACAATAAGAACATCATTAATCTTTCCCATAGTTTTCTTAATAGTGTAATCCGCAAGGTGTAAGTTTAGAGAACAATCATCAAATTCACGGAAACCTAGCAAATCACACAAAGTTTTTGGAATCGTGGAAACACTAGCACCCAAAATCACAGAAAGCATAGCACTCATGATCTTTAATTTTAATTTTAATAGTAGGTTCCCACTCATCATAAAGTTTTCTAGGGATAGAAACTTCCAACTCAAGTTTTTCTTCATAAGATTGCGTTAAAGCATCAACGATATGTTTAGTAAAAGCTTTATTTTGACTATAAGCATGAGGAGAATTTAGCATGGATTGCAACAAGGAAATACAATCTATCAAAGATCAATTATCATAATTAAATTCCTTGAAATCCAAGATAGTGGGTTCGTTGCTATTTAAAGTTTTAACCTCTTCAATCCCACTTTTATAAATTTTAGCATCAAGCTCTAAAAACTCCGAATCATTGGAACGCCTTTTAACTAAGGTTGACTCATCTCCAGTCCCATCATTATCAAGATCCATATTGCAAAACAAAAATTTAATAGGGGACACATCAATAACGTTTAGATCTTCGTCCTTATTATCATTAAAACAAGAAGAACACGCTTTCACAAAGCAATCTTTCTTAGCGCGCATCCTAGCGGTTCTTTCTTTGTACCCGTCAATGGAAATTCTCAAGGCTTTGAGAGACTCATTGGTATCATGCTTAGGTGGAATAGATCTAAGTTTCAAAGAATCAACATCAAGAGAAATTATATCCACGTTCCTAGCCAACTCATCAATCTTAGACAATTTTTCTTCAATCAAAGCATTGAAACTCTTTTGCGAAGTAATAAATTCTTTAATATTAGGTCCAAAATCAGAGGGCATCTTATTATAATTTCCATAAGAATTGTTGTAGGAATTACCATAATTATTAGATGGATTACTAGGAAACGGCCTAGAATTAAAATTACCTCTATACGCGTTGTTACCAAAATTGTTCCTACCAACAAAATTCACATCCATAGATTCATTATTATTCTCAATCAAAGTAGACAAAGGCATATCATTAGGATCAGTAGGAGCACTCTTATTAGCAAACAATTTCATAAGTTCATCCATCTTTCCACTCAAAACATTAATCTCTTCAATTGCATGAACTCTTTTACTAGTAGATCTTTCAGTGTGCCATTGAGAATAATTAACCATAATATTATCTAGGAGTTTGGTAGCTTCTTCTAAAGTGATTTCCATAAAAGTACCTCTCGTGTCCAAATCTAAAAGATTTCTAGAAGCAAAGTTCAATCCGGCTTAAAAATTTTGTATAATCATCCAAAGATTCAAACCATGTGTAGGGCAATTACGTATCATTAATTTCATCCTCTCCCAAGCTTGTGCAACATGTTCATGATCAAGTTGCTTAAAACTCATAATATTGTTTCTAAGAGAGATGATCTTAGAAGGAGGAAAATACTTAGAGATAAAAGCATCTTTGCACTTATTCCATGAATCAATACTATTTTTAGGCAAAGACGAAAACCAAGCTTTAGCACGATCTCTAACCGAAAACGGAAATAGCTTAAGTTTAACAATATCATTATCCACATCTTTCTTCTTTTGCATATCACACAAATCAACAAAGTTGTTTAGATGGGTAGCGACATCTTCACTAGGAAGGCCAGAAAACGGATCTTTCATGACAAGATTCAGCATAGCAGTATTAATTTCACAAGATTCAGCATCGGTAAGAGGAGCAATCAGAGTGCTAATAAAATCATTATTGTTGGTATTGGCAAAGTCACACAATTTAGTATTGTCTTGAGCCATCGTGACAAGCAAGCAATCCCACACACGAGCAAACAAGAAACAGGCAAAAGAGGCAAATTGAAAAAGAGAAGGGGAACGGAAAAAGAGGGCGAATAAAACAACAAGGGTGAAGTGGGGGAGAGGAAAACGAGAGGCAAATGGCAAATAATGTAATGCGGAGGATAAGAGTTGTGATGGGTATTTGGTATGTCTTGACTTGGCGTAGATCTCCCCGGCAACGGCTGTCGGTGTACTAGAGTAGGGGTACCCTAGTATCCCGAACTTGTGCACGGGCAGTCGCAGCATCCCGCGACAAGGCTTGCCGGGTGACCGCCAAGGTCCTCCGTGGTTCCTTTGGAGCCATTCAAGAATAAAGTATCCAAACCAAGACACCACAAGACCCCGGCAAGAGGAGCTTGCCGGGAAGGCCAACCAAGGCAAGGCGCTTAAGGAGATAAGACCCCGGCAAGAGGAGCTTGCCGGGAAGGCCTCACAAGGCATCTCAAGGAACTTGCCGCGGCACGCCTCGCGTCCCGGCAAGGCCCGGTGAGCGACAAACTCCCGGACGCGACAAGACAACGAACGCGGCAAGGCGCTTGCCGCGGCAAGCCACCACTCTGTGCCCGCGCTCCAGCACATCCACCAACGTGTCGCTCTGGGACCCTTCTAGACGTGCCTGGCGGGAGGCTGTGCAGCCAGTGGTGCACAGTGGCGAGCGGCACTGACAAGATCGCCATCATGGCGAGCGGTGGCGTCCCTGACGGTCCCTTTTGCACTGTTTAGGTGACACAGACGGGCATTTAATGCCCTTGTCCCCTGCCGTTAGGGTTGGGTATGATACACTGTAGCGGGTAGCTGTACCTACCATAGCACCTTTCCATTTTTACCCTTCGTCTCCGTTGCCACCTGTCGGTGACCCCTTGAGCATATAAAAGGAGGCCCGTGCGCAACGTAGGGGGGGGGGTTAGCTAATTCGGAGAACACTCACGCTCGGTCTCGTTAGCTGCTGGTGTGTACTGTAACACTCCGTGCTCCCGAGCAAGAACTCAATATGATACACTGTAGCGGGTAGCTGTACCTACCATAGCACCTTTCCATTTTTACCCTTCGTCTCCGTTGCCACCTATCGGTGACCCCTTGAGCATATAAAAGGAGGCCCGTGCGCAACGTAGGGGGGGGGTTAGCTAATTCGGAGAACACTCACGCTCGGTCTCGTTAGCTGCTGGTGTGTACTGTAACACTCCGCGCTCCCGAGCAAGAACTCAATACAAACCACAAAGCAGGAGTAGGGTTTTACGCATCCGTGCGGCCCGAACCTGGGTAAACCGCTCGTGTGCTTCGCCTTGATCCGCTCTTCGTGCGATCTCCGCCCCCGCCGAACCGAAAGGGACTCGGCCCGCTGGTCCCATAGGTGTTCGTGGATCAGTCCCCCGACATCTTTGGCGTGCCAGGTAGGGGGCGTCGAGGTTGTGTGAACCAGATCCGGCGTTCACGCGAAGCTAGATCTTCATCATCTTCATCGACATGCCGCCGAAGAAGAAGGTTTCGGAAGCGGCTGCTCTGTCCGTGCCAAACCCACCATCGCCGGAGCAAACGGCTGATGGGGCAGGCGCCGGCGGAAGAACGGGCATCGACGAGGGAGCTCACGGTGTTGCCAGGTCCAAGGACAGGGCTGCGCTGCCCATCGGCGGCGTAGCCGGTTCTCACAATGACCGGGCGCCCTCCAAGACCTCGGCGTCCGTACATGCACCATGCCCATCTCAGGAGGCGCGGGACCGGCAGCATCATGGTACTCATAGTACCATTCGTTTGCTGGACCAAGATCGAGCTGGTGGATCCCGGAGTGCTCAAGACCAGCATGCACGCCAACATGCTGGCACGAGCGAGGCACGGTCGCCTGGACGGGATACTGCTCCTTCTAACATAGTTAGAAGTCCGAGCATATCCCGCTCCTCGCACCGTTCGCCACCGCCACCTGCCACTGCAGCAGAAGCTTTAGCGCGAGCTCAACTGCTCCTGGATTACCCTCCAACGGCGGCCAAGATCGACAACTGGAGGGCCACCATTCAGAATCTCATCGGCTTTGCCAACGGCGACACTCAACGGCAGCCGAGCACGTCGCAGCCGCGGCAAGCCAGCCAGGCACGAGCCGGTGGCGACAAGACCGATGGGGGTGCAACCACTGTGCACTCTCCGCCCCGAAGGCCAAGATCGCCGGCTCGCCGGATCTACCTCGACAGCGACTCCACCGCGTCATCAGATCCACGAGCTCGTCGCGATCAGCGCCAAGTTCTTCATGAACGACAGCAAGAAGACGCTCGTACACGCATCGAGCGCCGAAGAGAAGCGCGACATCAATCGGACCAGCGTGGTGGGCCCTCTGTTGACATGCATGCGCCAGGGGAACCAGGCGACTTGCCGTACGCGGTAGGTTGCCTGTGTTTACTCGTGAGCTGCGGCAAGTCCAGTGGCCCAGCATGAAGAATTTCAAGCCAGATGTACCAGAGAAGTACGACGGCAAGTCGCATCCGTCGGAGTTCCTCAACATCTACACCATCGCGGTGCATGCTGCCGGGGGACGGGACGACAAGATCCTTGCCAACTACTTCCCGCTGGTGCTCAAGCCCAACATAAGATCCTGGCTCATGCACTTGCCGGACAACTCCATATCCTCCTAGGCAGACCTTTGCCATCAGTTTGTCGGCGCCTTTACAGGCGGCCACAAACCTCATGGCCAAGAGAGTGACCTTCATCTGCTCGCCCAGAAGGAAGGAGAGCCCCTGCGCAAGTACATTCAGAGGTTCAGCCGTGTACAACACAACATCCCAGATGTCCACCCTGCCGCAGTCATCAGCGCGTTCCATCAGAACGTGCGTAACCGCAGGATGCGGGAGGAGATGGCGATGTGCAAGATCAGAGACGTCAGTGAGCTGTATGCCCTGGCCGACAAGTGTGCACGTGCTGAGGAAGGGAGGAAACTCCCCGGAGAGAATACAGGAGCAGGAGGATTTGACAGCGAGGATGCTGCCCCGGCAAAGAAAAACCGGCGGCGGAACAGGAAGAAGAAAGGCAAAGATGTGCTAGTCGTTGAGCAGTCCGGCAACGAAGGTGGCACCAAGAAAGCCAAAGTTGGTAGCTCCAGCAAGGAGATTGCCGCATGCACCAACTGCCAGGCTGTGGCAGTCGCCGACAAGCAGGACGGCACCGACAAGTAGTACTGCAAGATCCACCGCACCAAGGGCCATGACCTCCAGAGCTGCAAGAAAGTCGAACAGCTTGTCCAGCAGCAAAAAGCCGAATACGAGCGACGTGACAAGGAGAGGGCCCAAGGTGGCGATGGAGAATCCGGCAAGAAGCGCGCCGGCCGGGGAGGACGCCGCGGCAAGGCCAAGCAGCGGCAAGGAGACAGACCTCCCCGCGGCCGCGACAAGGATGAAGACGACGATGACGACGAAGACATGGAGGATGTTGAAACCAGTGAGCAGGAGTTCCAGAAAGCCACAGAGGTCTTGTGCGTTGATGGCGGAGCTTCTCTGCATACTTCACACCGCCAACTCAAGCAGTGGGTGCGGGAAGTCAATGCGGCGGAGCCACCCGTCGAGTCACGCAAGCTTCTGAAATGGTCCAGCACGCCTATCATCTTTGATATTGAGGACCACCCTGATCGCACAACTGCGGTCGGGTGCTTGCCGATGTTGGTTTCACCAACTATCCGCAACCTCTAGGTCACTAAGATGTTAGTTGACAGCGGGGCCGGCTTGAACCTGATCTCCTTCGCTGTACTCCAGAAACTCCAGATCCCTGACAGCGAGCTCGAAGAGACCGGCATATTCCAAGGAATCAACCCGGGAAGGAGCAAGCCGAAGGGGAAGATCATGTTGCCTGTAACATTTGGCAGCGAGCTGAACTTCAGGACTGAGAGGGTCACTTTTGACGTTGCTGATATTCCATTGCCTTACAATGGGATACTTGGCCGTCCAGCACTCGCCAAGTTCATGGCAGCCTCTCACTATGCATACAACATGCTGAAGATGCCAGGCCCGATAAGCGTCATCTCTGGCCCCGGCGATAAGAAGGATGCTCTTATCTGCGTCGACAAGATCTACCGGGAAGCGGCAGCCGCAACAGATTGCAAGTCACTTGCCATTGAAGCTCCCGGGGGGAAGAAGAAGACCAAGTCCGGCAAGAGTTCTGATGCCCACTCCGGCAAGCGCACCTCTTCGGAGTGCTGCGCTGCCGTCGAGGACGCACCATCGAGCTCCACCGGCAAGTGTAGGAAGACAATGGCAGCTCCGCCAGAGACGAAGAAGGTGTCCGCCAAGGAGGATGGCACTAGTGGTACCTTCACCATCAGTGCCACTCTCGACCCTAAATAGGAAATCGCGCTCATTGCTTTCCTGCGGGCGAATGTCGACATGTTTGCGTGGCAACCGTCTGACATCCCCGGTGTTCCCAGGAAAGTAATTGAGCACCACCTTGCCGTTTGTCCTCATGCGCGGCCCGTCAAGCAGAAGATCAGGAAGCAAGCAGTGGAGCGCCAAGAATTCATTGCAGAAGAGATCAAGAAGTTGGAAGCAGCAGGCCTTGTCAGAGGAGTGCTCCATCCTACGTGGTTGGCCAATCCTATAGTCGTGCGCAAGGCGAATGGGAAATGGAGACTTTGTATCGATTTTACCGATGTTAACAAAGCTTGTCCCAAAGACCCATTTCCTTTGCCGCGCATTGACCAGATTGTTGACTCCACAGCCGGATGTGATTTGCTTTCATTTCTTGACGCATATTCAGGATACCATCAGATCTTCATGGCAGAAGAGGATGAGGAGAAGACCGCATTTATTACTCCATGTGGCACGTACTATTTCATACAGATGCCTTTTGGATTAAAAAATGCTGGTTCAACATTTGCAAGAGTAGTCCATGTCGCTCTTGAGCCACAAATACACAGAAATGTGGAAGCTTATATGGATGACATAGTGGTCAAGAGCAAGGACAAGGCAACTCTGATCCAAGATTTAGACGAGACCTTTGCAAATCTACGTAAGATCAGCCTCAAGCTCAACCCCGAGAAGTGTGTGTTTGGAGTCCCCTCCGGCAAGCTTCTCGGGTTCTTCGTGTCTCAGCGGGGAATTGAAGCCAATCCCGACAAGATCAAGGCCATTGAGCAGATTGAAGCACCAAAGCACGTCAAGGATGTACAAAGACTCGCCGGTTGCATGGCTGCTCTCAGCAGGTTTATCTCTAGGTCTGCTGAGCGCGCCCTGCCGTTTTTCAAATTATTGAAAAACGCAGGTCCAATGAAATGGACTCCGGAAGCGGAGGCTGCACTGCAAGAGATACCTGTCCTCCCCTCCAATACTTGTCACACCTAAGCCACAAGAGAAGTTGCTGCTGTATATAGCGGCAACCAATCAAGTGGTTAGTGCTGCGTTAGTAGCAGAGAGGGAGGCGGATGACGAGCTAGCAACCACGGCAAGCGCATCCAGCGACAAGCAAGGGGCTTCCCCCGCAAGCTCTGGTCCCGACAAAGATGAATCTGCGCAGATGCGCGAGGAGATACAAAAGAAAATGGTGCAGCGCCCAGTTTACTTTGTCAGTTCCCTTCTGCAAGGGGCTAGGTCAAGGTACTCTGGCATGCAGAAATTGCTTTTCGGCCTTCTCATGGCCTCGAGAAAGCTGCGCCATTACTTCCAAGCACATGAAATCACAGTTGTCACTCGCTTTCCGCTGAAGAGGATACTACAGAATCCAGAAGCGACAGGCATGATTGTTGAGTGGGCACTGGAACTGTCAAGCTTTGGCCTCAAGTTTGAGAGTACTTCAACTATCCAAAGCAGAGCATTGGCAGAATTCATAGCAGAATGGACGCCAACATCAGATGAAGAAATTCTAGAAACGAGCATCCCTGTCAACGAAGCAAGCAAAGAGTGGCTGATGTACTATGATGGTGCTTTTTCGCTGCAAGGCACCGGCGCTGGTGTGCTGCTCATCGCACCCACCGGAGAGCGCCTCAAGTACATAGTCCAGATGCACTTTCCCAAGGAGCAAGCAACAAACAATACTGCAGAGTATGAAGGCTTGCTTGCCGGTCTCAGGATCGCGATAGACCTTGGGATCAAGAAGCTCATTGTCCGGGGTGACTCACAGCTTGTCGTCCGCCAAGTGAACAAGAGTTATCAGAGTCCGTTGATGGAAGCTTACGTCGACGAAGTGAGAAAGCTAGAAGAGCACTTTGACGGCCTACAGATGGAGCATGTTCCTAGAGCTCAGAACGCCATTGCCGATGGCCTGTCAAAGTGCGCTGCCCTTAAGTTACCTGTGGAACCAGGGATCTTTATGCTCAAGCTGACTCAACCGTCTATAACGCCATCAACTGGACAGAGCAAGAAGAGGAAGTCGATTTTTGGTGACTATTTGCCGGCAGAGCTTCCCGAAGCCGCCGCCAAGAAGGTCCCCAAGATCAATGCCAAGAGCACTGAGGAGCAGTCTACTCCGGCAAGCCCTAGGGTTTGTTCCGTTGAAGCAGAAGCTCCCGGCAAGTTTTGCTCCGGCAAGCTTGCCGGAGAACGTCAAGCGCCGGCAGAGCCGCAGGTTCTCGCCGTAGAAGCAAACGTTCCCGCAGCAACAGATTTTCCTTGTGCTGAGGAGCAATCTGCTCCGACAAACCCTAGGGTTTGTTCCGTTG
The DNA here is from genome assembly GCF_002162155.2 of Triticum dicoccoides. Classification (NCBI taxonomy): domain Eukaryota; kingdom Viridiplantae; phylum Streptophyta; class Magnoliopsida; order Poales; family Poaceae; genus Triticum; species Triticum dicoccoides. The sequence goes on from NC_041384.1 coordinate 748,377,709, forward strand.
AAGCAGAAGCTCCCGGCAAGTTTTGCTCCGGCAAGCTTGCCGGGGAATGTCAAGCTCCGGCAGAGCCACAGATTCTCGCCATAGAAGCGGATGTTGCCGCAGCAGCAGATTTGCCTTTAGTCCTTGTTGTCGAGCCACAAGCTCCAGCATGGGCACAACAGATTGTCCGTTTTCTTCAGACAGGAGAACTTCCCGAAGAGCAAGAAGAAGCGGAAAGAGTAGCCCGGCAGTCAAGTATGTACCAGTTTGTCGACAAGACACTGTACAGAAGAAGACTCAACGGTGTGAAATTGAAGTGTATTCCCGGGAAGACGGACAAAAGCTGTTGGCAGAGATACATGGAGGCATATGTGGTCACCACATTGGCGCAAGAGCACTTGTCGGCAAAGCGTTCCGGCAAGGTTTCTTTTGGCCGACAGCCCTCCAGGATGCAACTGCACAAGTAACCAAGTGTGAAGCGTGCCAGTTCCATTCCAAGCAGATACACCAACCAACTCAAGCTCTCTAGACGATCCCTTTATCCTGGCCATTTTCGGTCTGGGGGCTCGACATCCTCAGCCCCTTTCCCCGAGCAGTCGGGGGCTTTAAGTACTTGTACGTTGCAATCGACAAGTTCACAAAGTGGCCGGAAGTGGAACCAGTGAGGAAGGTGACAGCACAGTCCGCATTCAAGTTCTTCAGGTCAATTGTTTGCCGCTTCGGGATCCCTAACAGGATAATCACCAAGAACGGTACGCAATTCACGAGCCGCACCTTCATGCAATACATCCAAGATCTTGGCGCCAAGGTCTGCTTCGCTTCTGTTGCTCACCCGAGAAGCAACGGTCAAGTGGAGAGGGCAAATGTTGAAGTGCTGCGTGGGCTCAAGACCAGGACTTTCGACAGGCTGCACAAGTGCGGAAGAAACTGGATCGAGGAGCTGCCGGTGGTTCTTTGGTCGATCAGAACGACGCCAAATCGAGCCACTGGCCAGACACCTTTCGCTCTAGTCTATGGAGTAGAGGTAGTTATCCCCACGGAACTCATATACGGATCACCTCCAGTGCTTGCTTATGATGAGCTCGAGCAAGAGCAGCTGCGACAAGATGACGCGTTGCTCCTTGAGGAAGACCGTCTTCAGGCTGCTGTGCGAGCTTCTCGCTACCAGCAAGCTTTGCGCCGCTACCATAGCCGCAAAGTTAACGCCAGAAGTCTCGAGGAAGGCGACCTTGTTCTTCGGCGTGTTCAGTCCGCCAAGAATTCCAACAAGTTGACGCCGAAGTGGGAAGGCCCTTACCGGGTGAAACGAGTCACTAGGCCTGGCGCTGTCCGCCTTGAGACCGAAGATGGCATTCCGGTGAGCAACTCCTGGAACATTGAACATCTTCGTAAGTTTTACCCGTAAGGCGCGGTTGCCGGAACCTGTTCCGGCAACCACCTTTTGTACAAGTCTTGCCGCTGTTGCATGTAATCCTTTGTACAAAGCCGGGCGCAGACCCCATGCATAAGTAAAGCTCATGTGCTCCGCACATTTTGTCAATATCATGCTTTCTATTTCTTGCATACGTGATCTGACACTTTGTGCAGCACCTACTCCCCGGTAAGGAATAACGAGCCGTAAGGCTCCACATCTTTATTTTCTCTTCTTTCTTTTTTCTCAAGGAAAGGAAGGTTCCCTC
>NC_041384.1:748379909-748391818 GCF_002162155.2 Triticum dicoccoides
TGGACCAGGCGTCATTCAAGAGAGTTTCGCCTTGCCGGGAAGCAAACGACAGAAAACCTAAGTTGCCAAAGTTTGAGCAATCAGATTTTTAAAATTTTAAAGTTATCTCCCTTGAACGACCGCACTTTGTATGGAAAACCTGTGCGCGGAGGAACCAACTCGTAGCTAGTTGCGCCCTTATTTTGTTTCGACTCCGCTCAACAACTTAAGTGAGCTGCAACTAGTTGCGACAAGGTTTCTTGCCGGTAGCGGCACCGCCAGCAGGCTGCTGACGTTCCGCACTCAGCGCTCGCGGCTTAGGTGCCTGCACCGGCAAGTTCCCTAAAAGCGTAGGGCAAAAACATACAAAGGGAGGAATCAAGTAAAGGGAATAACATTGCAATCATTGCCCAGAATAGAGTTATATTACAAAGATAGCTTGTCGCAGCTCAAACAGACTGTTTTCATAACATGACAAACAGCGACAAGAAAAGAAGAAATGGGCGGCCTAATCTACGCGATCGCCTTCGATCCTCTTGATCCCGCTCACCTTGTCCACAATGGGTGCGACAAGGGTCTTGAGCGCCTCCAGATCAGCATCCGGCGGCAAGGTCTTGAGGACGTTGGTGAGGTTGAGGCCCGGATTGCGGCAAGCCACCTTCACCAACACTTTCTGAAGAGCTCCTGCGCAGATTTTGCGCGACTCGTCGGCCAGCTACTTAGGGATCTTCTCCCGGAGCCGCTGAAGGGCCGTCACCACGCCCTTGAAGAACAAGACGAGCTTGGCGCTGGGTTGGAGGTTCTCGTCGGAGGGATACCCGAGATCCTCCATCCCCAGCTGCGCCAGCTCCTTGTCAATGTCTGTGGCGGCATTCACAAGACTCTCCGTCCAGTGCTCCACAGTCTCCCTGAAGGCGTTCTGGGTGGCGGCAACACTTTCTAGAAGTGCCTTGTCAGCCTTGATCTCCTCTTTCAAGGCCGCCTCCTGCTTCTTGGCGCCGTCCAGCGTCTTGGTCAAAGCAGTCAGCTTCAACTCAAGACCCGTGTTAGAGTCCTTGGCAGCGCTGAGCTCTTTGCTCTTCTCGGCGAGAGCGGCCTCCAGCTGCGCCACCTTCTTCTCCAACTCCTTCTTGGCGGCCTCGGCGGCGGCGGCAGCGTCCTCCGCCTGTTTAAGGGCTCCACCGAGTTGTTGCTCGCGCGCGGCAAGCTCCTCCTCGTGAGCGTCAAGATTGACCTTCCGCTGCGCCAGCTCGCCCTCCTCCGCGGATAGCTTCACGGCGGCAAGCCGCTGTTTCTCTTCGACTTCAGCTTTTTCGAGGAGGAAGGCCTTTTGCGCTTCGTCGAGTTGCTCCCGCTCCTCTGCCAAGGACCGATGAGCTTCCTGGTGGAAGCCCCAGAGCTTCTTCGCGCGCTTCTCGATGTCTGCTCCCGCCTTCGCGACAAGCGCCTCGCGGGACTCCAGCTTGGCTTGCCGCGCGCGGTAGAGCGACACCAGCTTCCGCAGCAGCCGCTCCTCCTCAGGCTCATTGCTGCTGCTTGGCGCGTCAACCACCGTCAACCCAGCGGAGGCGAGCACCTCCCCGTCGAAGGTCTCTCCCTCGACCAGCGCCCTGGAGCTTGACGCCCAGGGGAGGTTGATGAAGACGTCATCGCCGGCCTTCAAGTAGACGCCCGGCTGGGGCTCCTCGGAGCTTGGCGCTGCGGCTTCGGCGAACGGGTCGGCGGTGGGCGTAGCGCTTGGCGCTCCTGCGGCCTCTGGGCCGTCAGTACGATTGCCAGACCCCTCGCCAGTTGCTGCGGCGGCAGCCTTGGCGGCCTCGGCGCCGGTGGGATCGCCAGCGCCGGCTGTTTCTTCGGCGGCGACCTCGGTCTCCATCTGCTCCGCAGCAGATGGGTCTGATAGCCGGCAAGGGGAGAAGAGTCAAGCAAAATCCAGCAAAAACCCAAGAAGATCAAGAAAAGAAGGACCCAAAGGAAGTTTTGCAGCAAAAGGATTACCTGTGCCAGTTTCTGCAGTCAGGTTCTCCGCCGTCGGAGGGTCGCTGGCGCTGTCCCTTGCCGGAGAACCCTCCCTTGCTGGAGACTTCTCCCTTACCGGAAAGCCCTCCCTTGCCGGAGAGCTCTCCCATGTCGGGGGATTCTCCCTTAGCTCTTGGTGGGGCTGCTCTGCTCCTACACAAATCAGCAATCAAATATCAGCAAAGACAAGTACCCATGTGCGCCTCGCAGCGGAAAGTAAATCATACACTTACGTTGGGGGCTGCTTTGGAGAAAAGTCGCCGGGTCCGGCAAGGTTGTCTCGAGCGCGCCACCTGCTGTCGCAGTAGGCTCATCCTCGATGACGATCACCGGGACCTTAGCTCTCTTTGCCGCTCTCTGGGCCAGAGTCCTAAAAAGGAACAAGTTCAGAGTCAAGCAAATGAGATACAAGACAAACAGCAAGAATTGAAGAACTACAAGTACAGCAAGAAAAGCTTACTCTTCTTCTTCTTCCTCGTCGGAGCTGAACGCGGAGAAGTCGAAGTCCGGCGCGCGCCCGGCGCAAGGAGGCGGAGGAGAAGCTTCCCTTGGCCGCTTGGCGGGAGCGGTGGCGGTGGTCTGGAACGACCCCGCTCCGGCTGCCGGCGCGGCAGCGGCAGGAACTGAAGCAGTGGCCCGGCTAGATCCTGCTCCAGTTGCCGTCGCAGCATGAGGCGCTCCCGCGGCAACCGTGTTTGCTGCGGTGGAGCGTGTCACGCGGCGTGGCGACTGTTGACCCGCTTGCCGCTCCGCTACATCACCGGCCTTGCGGAGACGCCTTCTTGGTGGGGATGAAGGTTCTGCTTGCGGCGAGCTGCCCGAAGATGAGGAGGAAGAGGAGTTGATTTCCAGCGAGCCGCTCGTGTCCTCGGCGGGCTCGCTCGGCTCGGCGTCATGCCCGACAAGCTCCTTCTTGCCGGCGGGCTCCCCTCGCTCGGCATGGCTTGCCGCTTCTGCTGCATCTGCCTCCTCCACGGTGAATCCAAAGTCGCCCGCGGCTGCGGCTGCCGCTGCCTCTTCCAGCCTAGTGGCAATGAGCGCCATCTCTGCATCAGTGGTGTCGCAGGTGAGGCTGTCCTTCTCGTCGGAGCGGATCGGCACTTCCACCAAGTCATCGAAGAACTGCTGCACGACATCGTCCGCAGGCTCCTGCCAAGTTGGCACAATCCCATGCGAGTCGCACTCCGGCATCATTGCACGGATGTGGTCGAGCGAGGAATTGTTGCACAGCGGAACGACGCCCCCCGGCAACCTGAAAACTTCGGGATGTTGGGGGTCATACTTGAACAGCTCCTGCAGCATCGCGTTGAGCTCCAGGACAGTGAAGTTGAAATTGAGGCCCGGCCGCAACCTCATAATATCTGCCGCATTCTTGAACTCCCAGGCAGGTCTCCCCCGTTCCTGCAGGGGGGCGATGCGGCAGCGAAGAAAGTCTGCGCCAACAGCGCCTACAGTAAGCCCGGCAAGCCTGAGGCATAGGATCCTGGTGACGGCAATCTTTAGCCTGTTGTCTTCCGGGGCTACGTCACTCCAATCGCTGCCGCGTGCTACTGGGGTTTGGCGCCGGGTGGTGAATGGCTGCGGGTTCTCCTCGTCAATCCAGCACCAATCTGCTCTCCACTCCTCCCACTTGCCGCGGAATTCTCCCTCCAGATAAGTTTCCTTCTTGCCGGCCCTTGAGATCCAGGCGATTCCGCCGGATAAAGGTTCTCCTCTCTCTACTCGGGGTATGAAGAAATGGCGGAAGAGGGCTACACTGGGGTGGACTCCGACAAAGTTTTCGCAGAGATGTGCGAAAACTGCCATGGTCAGAACGGCATTGGGGGTGAAGTCAAGGAGGTGGAATCCGTAGGTATTCATGATGTCGCAGAAGAATTCAGAGAAAGGCGGGCAGAGCCCGCAGTAGAAGAACAATGCAAAGAAAGGGTATCCGTTTGGGGCCTTCTTCCAAGCGGCGGCGGGGAGTACCTTCGTGCGCGGATGCGCGCGCGTCTCCGTCGACCAGAAGAGGTAGTAGTTCTCCCTCAGCTCCTTCGCGGCAAGCTTGGGGGGGAAGACAGCCCGCTCCTTCCGCAGCGCCGCAAGCCGCTGCGCCTCGGTCGACTTCACGACCTTCCCCTTGTTGGCTTTTGGAGCCATGGCAGAAGTGGTGGAGGAGGTCGACGGCGTTGGTGGTGCTGGTGGCGATGGGGGGCGGAGCGCTCCTCTCTCTCTTTCGGCTTTGGGAAGACGAGGGAGCGGCAGAGATTTTTGAGATTGGAAGTAGCAACCGGCGAATGGGCGAACTTCCCCTGTTTCCCTTGCTTATAAAGAGGGAGGGGGCGGACGTTCCGCATTTCCGAATAAAGAAACCACCCACGATCTCTCCCACGATGCCGCATTCAACGCGTGCCGTTCGGGGAGGGCGCGGTGGATACGGAGAGAGATACGGCGTAACCTAGGCCGCGCGTGCCCGTGCCCTGTTTTGGGCCTGGCCCAACAGCGCTCGGCACCGTGTATGGCCCAGGCCCGGGGGCTCCTGTCGGTGTACTAGACTAGGGGTACCCTAGTATCCCGAACTTGTGCACGGGCAGTCACAGCATCCCGCGGCAAGGCTTGCCGGGTGACCGCCAAGGTCCTCCGTGGTTCCTTTGGAGCCATTCAAGAATAAAGTATCCAAACCAAGACACCACAAGACCCCGGCAAGAGGAGCTTGCCGGGAAGGCCAACCAAGGCAAGGCGCTTAAGGAGATAAGACCCCGGCAAGAGGAGCTTGCCGGGAAGGCCTCACAAGGCATCTCAAGGAACTTGCCGTGGCACGCCTCGTGTCCCGGCAAGGCCCGGTGAGCGACAAACTCCCGGACGCGACAAGACAACAACCGCGGCAAGGCGCTTGCCGCGGCAAGCCACCACTCTGTGCCCGCACTCCAGCACATCCACCAACGTGTCGCTCTGGGACCCTTCCAGACATGCGTGGCGGGAGGCTGTGCAGCCAGCGGTGCGCAGTGGCGAGCGGCGCTGACAAGATCGCCATCGTGGCGAGCGGTGGCGTCCCTGACGGTCCCTTTTGCACTGTTTAGGCGACACAGACGGGCATTTAATGCCCTTGTCCCCTGCCGTCAGGGTTGGGTATGATACACTGTAGCGGGTAGCTGTACCTACCATAGCACCTTTCCATTTTTACCCTTCGTCTTCGTTGCCACCTGTCGGTGACCCCTTGAGCATATAAAAGGAGGCCCGTGCGCAATGTAGGGGGGGTTAGCTAATTCGGAGAACACTCACGCTCGGTCTCGTTAGCTGCTGGTGTGTACTATAACACTCCGCGCTCCCGAGCAAGAACTCAATACAAACCACAAAGCAGGAGTAGGGTTTTACGCATCCGTGCGGCCCGAACCTGGGTAAACCGCTCGTGTGCTTCGCCTCGATCCGCTCTTCGTGCGACCTCCGCCCCCGCCGAACCGAAAGGGACTCAGCCCGCCGGTCCCATAGGTGTTCGTGGATCAGTCCCACGACAACGGCGCCAGAAAACCTTTTTGCTACATCTTGAGCACTGCGTTCGTTTTCCCTTGAAGAGGAAAGGGTGATGCAGTAAAGCAGCGTAAGTATTTTCCTCAGTTTTTGAGAACCAAGGTATCAATCCAGTAGGAGACCACGCGTGAGTCACCTCGTACCTACACAAACAAATAAGAACCTCGCAACCAACGCGATAAAGGGGTTGTCAATCCCTTCATGGCCACTTGCAAGAGTGAGATCTGATAGAGATAATAATAATAAGATAAATATTTTTGGTATTTTTATGATATAGATTGAAAGTAAAGATTGCAAAATAAAATAGATTGGAAACTTGTATGATGGAGAATAGACCCCGGGGGCCATAGGTTTCACTAGTGGCTTCTCTCAAGATAGCATAAGTATTACGGTGGTTGAACAAATTACTGTCGAGCAATTGATAGAAAAGTGAATAATTATGAGAATATCTAGGCATGATCATGTTTCATGTATATAGGAATCACGTCCGCGACAAGTAGACCAAAACGATTCTGCATCTACTACTATTACTCCACACATCGACCGCTATCCATCATGCATCTAGAGTATTAAGTTCATAAGAACAAAGTAATGCCTTAAGAAAGATGACATGATATAGAGGGATAAACTCATGCAATAGGATATAAACCCCATCTTTTTATCCTCGATGGCAACAATACAATACGTGTCGTTTCCCCTACTATCACTGGGATCGAGCACCGCAAGATTGAACCCAAAGCTAAGCACTTCTCCCATTGCAAGAAAGATCAATCTAGTAGGCCAAACCAAACTGACAATTCGAAGAGACTTGCAAAGATAAACCAATCATACATAAAAGAATTCAGAGAAGAATCAAATATTGTTCATAGATAATCTGGATCATAAACCCACAATTCACGGATCTTGACAAACACAACACAAAATAAGATTACATCGAATAGATCTCCAAGAGAATCGAGGAGAACTTTGTATTGAGATCCAAAGAGAGAGAAGAAGCCATATAGATACTAGCTATGGAGTCGAAGGTCTGAAGTAAACTACTCACACATCACCGGAGAGGCCATGGAGTTGATGTAGAGGCCCTTCGTGATCAATGCCCCCTCCGGTGGAGCTCCGGAAAAGGCCCCAAGATGGGATCTCTCGGGTACAGAAGGTTGCGGCGGTGGAATTAGGTTTTTGTGGTGCTCCTGGATGTTTGGGGGGTACGTGGACTTATATAGGAGGAAGAAGTAGGTCGGTGGAGCAACAGGGGCCCACGAGGGTGGAGGGCGCGCCCAGGGGGGTAGGTGCCCCCCTGCCTCGTTGCCTCCTCGATTGTTTCTTGACGCCCACTCCAAGTCTCCTGGATCACGTTTGTTGAGAAAATCACGTTCCTGAAGGTTTCATTCTGTTTGGACTCCGTTTGATATTCCTTTTCTCCAAAACCCTAAAATAGGCAAAAAAACAGCAATTTGGGTTGGGCCTCCGGTTAATAGGTTAGTCCCAAAATGATACAAAAGTGTAAAATAAAGCCCATTAACATCCAAAATAGATAATATAATAGCATGGAGCAATCAAAAATTATAGATACGTTGGAGACGTATCAGATTCCTCATGCAACAGTTATAACATAGGGTGACACAGAACTAGCTCCAGTTCATCAATGTAATGTAGGCACATATTCCGAATATAGTCATACATGCTTATGGAAAAGAACTTGCATGACATCTTTTGTCCTACCCTCCCGTGGCAGCCGGGTCCTATTGGAAACTAAGGGATATTAAGGCCTCCTTTTAATAGAGTACCGGAACAAAGCATTAACAATTAGTGAATACATGTACTCCTCAAACTACGGTCATCACCGGGAGTGGTCCCGATTATTGTCACTTCGGGGTTACCAGATCATAACACATAGTAGGTGACTATTGACTTGCAAGATAGGATGAAGAACTCACATATATTCATGAAAACATAATAGGTTCAGATCTGAAATCATGGCACTCGGGCCCTAGTGACAAGCATTAAGCATAGCAAAGTCATAGCAACATCAATCTCAGAACATAATGGATACTAGGGATCAAACCCTAACAAAACTAACTCGATTCCATGATAAATCTCATCCAACCCATCACCATCCACCAAGCCTACGATGGAATTACTCAAGCACGGTGGTGAGCATCATGAAATTGGTGATAGAGGAAGGTTGATGAAGACGATGTCGACGGATTCCCCTCTCTGGAGCCCCGGAAGGACTCCAGATCAGCCCTCCTAAGAGAGATTAGGGGTTGGCGGCGGCTTCGTATCGTAAAATGCGATGAATACTTCTCCCTAATTTTTTCTCCCCGAACTTGAATATATAGAGTTGGAGTTGAGGTCAGTGGAGCCTCAGGGGGCCCATGAGACAGGGGGCGCGCCCCCACCCTCATGGATAGGGTGTGGGCCCCCTGGTGTTGATTCTTTCGCCAATATTTTTTATAAATTCCAAAAATATTCTCCTTGAAGTTTCAGGTCATTCCAAGAACTTTTATTTCTGCACAAAAATAACACCATGACAATTCTGCTGAAAACAGCGTCAGTCCGGGTTAGTTCCATTCAAATCATGCAAGTTAGAGTCCAAAACAAGGTCAAAAGTGTTTGGAAAAGTAGATACGATGGAGACGTATCAATTCCCCCAAGCTTGAACCTTTGCTTGTCCTCAAGAAATTCAGTTGATAAACTGAAAGTGATAAAGAAAAACTTTTACAAACTCTGTTTGATCTTGTTGTTGTAAATATGTAAAGCCGGCATTCAAGTTTTCAGCAAAGATTATGAACTAACCATATTCACAATAACATTTAGGTCTCATGTTTACTCATATCAATGGCATAATCAACTAGCGAGCAATAATAGTAAATCTCGGATGACAACACTTTCTCAAAACAATCATAATATGATATAACAAGATGGTATCTTGCTAGCCCTTTCTGAGACCCAAAACATAAATGCAAAGCACCTCTGAAGTTCAAGGACTGACTAAACATTGTAATTCATGGTAAAAGAGATCCAGTCACAGTCATACTCAATGTAAACTAATAGTAATGCATGCAAATGACAGCGGTGCTCCCCAACTGGTGTTTTTTAATAAGACGATGATGACTCAACATAAAAGTAAATACATAGGCCCTTCGCAGAGGGAAGCAGGGATTTGTAGAGGTGCCAGAGCTCAATTTTTTGAAATAGAGATGAATAATATTTTGAGTGGTATACTTTCATTGTCAACATAACAACCGAGAGATCTTGGTATCTTCCATGCTACACACATTATAGGTGGTTCCCAAACAGAATGGTGAAGTTTATACTCCCCCACCACCAACAAACATCAATCGATGGCTTGTTCGAAACAACGGGTGCCTCCAACTAACAACAATCCTGGGGGAGTTTTGTTTGCAATTATTTTAATTTAAGCATGGGACTGGGCATCCCGGTTACCAGCCATTTTCTCGTGAATGAGGAGCGGAGTCTACTCCTCTTGAGAATAATCCACCTAGCATGAAAGATATAGACAACCCTAGTTGATACATGAGCTATTCGAGCATACAAGAATTTCATTTGAAGGTTTCGAGTTTGGCACATACAAATTTACTTGGAACGGCAGGTAGATACCGCATATAGGAAGGTATGGTGGACTCATATGGAATAACTTTTGGGGTTTATTGAAGTGGATGCACAAGCAGTATTCCTGCTGAGTAAAATTGAAGGCTAGAAAGAGACTGGGAAGCGACCAGCTAGAGAGCGACAACAGTCATGAACATGCATTAAAATTAATCAACACTGAGTGCAAGCATGAGTAGGATATAATTCACCATGAACATAAATATCGTGGAGGCTATGTTGATTTTGTTTCAACTACATGCGTGAACATGTGCCAAGTCAAGCCACTTGAATCGTTCAAAGGAGGATACCACCTTATCACACCACATCACAACCATTTTAATAGCATGTTGGCATGCAAGATAAACCGTTATAAACTCCTAGCTAATTAAGCATGGCATGAGCAACTATAATCTCTAATTGTCATTGCAAACATGTTTTGTTCATAATAGGCTGAATCAGGAACGATGAACTAATCATATTTACAAAAACAAGATAGGTCAAGTTCATACCAGCTTCTCTCATCTCAATCAGTCCATCATATATCGTCATTATTACCTTTCACTTGCACAATCGAACAGTGTGGATAATAATAATAGTACACGTGCATTGGACTAAGCTGGAATCTGCAAGCATTTAATACACAGGAGAAGACAAGGTAATATGGGATCTTGGTTAAATCAACAATAATGCATATAAGAGCCACTCAACATTTTAATCATGGTCTTCTCCTCTCGACCCTCAAAGAAAAGAAAGAAACAAAACTATTTACACGGGAAAGCTCCCAACAAGCAAAAGAAGAACAAGAAATATTTTTGGGTTTTCTTTTTAATTATTACTACTACAGGCATGGAAAGTAAACCAGCTAAAAGCTACAACTATTTTTTTGGTTTTTCTTAAGGTTTTTCAAACACACAAGAAGAATGCTGGAAAAGAAAATAAACTAACATGGATAGTATAAGGAAAAAGTATGAGCACCGACAACTGGCTTGAGTGTGTGAACTTGAATTTAATGTCAGTGAGAAATACGTACTCCCCCAAGCTTAGGCTTTTGACCTAAGTTGTTCTATGGCCAAGGCTCAAAGCTTCCCTCTCCGGCGTATGGAGGAGTGTCCTCTGGGTGCCACTGGTTGGCGATCTCCTCCGAATCCCACTGATAAACAGACTATCAATAAGGGTCAAGGGGTTGCTCAGGCTCAGGCTCTGGAGCTGGTGTCCAGCTCCAGTATGCATGAACGGCCTCCAGCAAAACGAGGCACGTGACTGAAAATATGTTAAACAAAGAGGGCGCAGGCAAGCTAATAATCTCACAATAATTTTTATCAAATATCAATTTATATTTAAACATCTTCTTCTTATCTTTAACAATGAAATCATGTGCTACCATACTCTTATAATCTAGAAAAATAGGGGGCAACAACTTTTCCTATCTCTCATAATGCCTAATAGGTATCCTAAAGTGTGCATCAAGGCGTGAAGCAAAGATGCCTCCGAAGATGGGGCCCTTTGTACAGTTCAGATTTAATCGTTTAGCAACAATAGCGCCTAAACTGAAAGTGGTATCACGAAACAAAGCATGGCACAAAATAACAATATCGGGATGCTATGTCTTGAGCTTGCGTTGGTTTTCCCTGAAGAGGAAGGGATGATGCAACAGAGTAGCGTAAGTATTTCCCTCAACTTTTGAGAACCAAGGTATCAATCCAGTAGGAGCCCACGCTCAAGTCCCTCGTACCTGCACAAAGCGATAGCTACTCGCAACCAACGCGATTAGGGGTTTTCAAGCCCTTCACGGTCACTTACGAGAGTGAGATCTGATAGATAGAATATTTTTGGTATTTTTGATATAAAGATGCAAAGTAAAAAGTAGAGGCAAAGTAAATAGCAAAACAATATAAAAGTGATGGAGATTGATATGATGAGAATAGACCCGGGGGCCATAGGTTTCACTAGTGGCTTCTCTCAAGAGCATAAGTATTCTACGGTGGGTGAACAAATTACTGTTGAGCAATTGATAGAATTGTGCATAATTATGAGAATATCTAGGCATGATCATGTATATAGGCATCACGTCCGTGACAAGTAGATTGAAACGATTCTGCATCTACTACTATTACTCCACTCATCGACCGCTATCCAGCATGCATCTAGAGTATTAAGTTAAAAACAGAGTAATGCCTTAAGCAAGATGACATGATGTAGAGAGATAAATTCATGCAATATGAAATAAACCCCATCTTGTTATCCTCGATGGCAACGATACAATACGTGCCTTGCTGCCCCTTCTGTCACTGGGTAAGGACACCGCAAGATCGAACCCAAAGCTAAGCACTTCTCCCATGGCAAGAACTACCAATCTAGTTGGCCAAACCAAACGGATAATTCGAAGAGACTTGCAAAGATAACCAATCATGCATAAAAGAATTCAGAGAAGATTCAAATATTATTCATAGATAGATTTGATCCTAAACCCACAATTCATCTATCTCAACAAACACACCGCAAAACGAAGATTACATCGAATAGATATCCACAAGAGAAGGGGAGAACTTTGTATTGAGATTCAAAGAGAGAGAAGAAGCCATCTAGCTACTAACTATGGACCCGAAGGTCTGAGGTAAACTACTCACACTTCATCGGAGGGGCTATGATGATGTAGAAGCCCTCCGTGATGACGGCCCTCTTTCGGCGGAGCTCCGGAACAAGCCCCAAGATGGGATCTCGTGGATACAGAAAGTTGCGGCGGTGGAATTAGGTTTTTGGCTCCTGTTCTGATCGTTTGGGGGTACGTGTGT
>NC_041384.1:748392110-748401439 GCF_002162155.2 Triticum dicoccoides
GATCCCTTGCAGTAGGGTCCAAGTCTGATGGGTCACGTTCGGTGAGAAAATCACGTTTCCGAAGATTTTATTCCGTTTGGACTCCGTTTGATATTCCGTTTATCCGAAACACTGAAATAGGCAAAAAAACAGCAATTCTGGGCTGGGCCTCCGATTAATAGGTTAGTCCCAAAAATAATATAAAAGTGGAAAATAAAGCCCAATACAGTCCAAAACAGTAGATAATATAGCATGGAGCAATCAAAAATTATAGATACGTTGGAGACGTATCACGGGAGCAATGAGATTTCCACTGTTCCCGCGACCAATTAAGCATCTACAATCAAATATTGCAAAGTAACGTAGAACAGGAAAGTGTATGCTGGTAATTATTGCATCGGAAACTTACCTCGTTTCCCCTATAGCAATCGTATCAATAAACCCCTCCACATCATTATGATGTGGTTCCTCTATGCTGCCCGCAAAGGGGATCTTACAGACCCGACAAAAATCATATAGTGACATCTCCTTAACCTCATCATATAAATGAAATTCCACTGAAGGTGGTGATTTCTTAGCATGAAAGTAGAAATTTTACACGAAAGTATTAGTGAGGAGGAGATACTGTTCGCGCTGGTCGCGGAGGAAGTCGATGAGGCCTGCATTCTCAGCCAAATAATAGAAGTCCTCATAAATCCCGGTTGCTTTCAAGAATTCATCACAAGGCCGAACCTCCGTAGTACGAGGGAGACTATATTTGGGCTTCTTATTCTCTTCACTTTGCTTATCCTTCGAGCTTCGGCTCGAAGAGCCCCTCAACAATCTCTTCATCATTTTCTTTCTCTGAAAAATTTCTGAAATTTTTAGTGACTCAAAATAAAAGTGAATCAAACTCAACAAGATTGATAGCAACTACTCCTACAAGTGCCTAGAGGCTATATCATGCATTAAAACTACTTTTGACCATATAAATTTGACATGCAAGCTCAAGAACAAGGTCACCTAAGCAGCGAAAAATTGCAATAAATAAAGCACCAGAACAAAAACTAATTGGACCATTGGAGGAGTTACATACCAAAGAAAAATCCCCCAAAGCAGATTTGTGAATGGAGCTTTGAGCTAGGAGATCGAAAATGGCAGCAAGATGAGCTAGAACTCGGGTTTGAGCTGTGGGAGGATTTTTCTGGAGGAAGAAGAAGTGTGTGGGTGCAGCAATAAGTGGAGGGGGCCACGTGGGGCCCACGAGGCAATGGGTGCACCCTGGACCCTCGTGGCCAGGTGGTGTGGCCCCCTGGTGTGTTCTGAGTTCCAATAATTCTTAAATATTCTACAAAAAATCATCTAAAATTTTCAAGACATTTGGAGAACTTTTATTTTTGGGGTATTTTTTATTGCAAGGATAATTCAGAAAAGAAAATACTATTTTTCTTTATTTAATCTAAATAACAGAAAGTAAAAAGAGGGTACAGAGAGTTGTGCTTTCTAACTTCATCCATCTCATGCTCACCAAAAGGAATCCACTAACAAGGTTGATCAAGTCTTGTTAACAAACTCTTTCCTAATCGCATGAACCGGAGAATTCTCGAATAACACTAGGTTACCTCAACAGGGATATGCATGTCCCCAACAATAAGAATATCATATTTCTTCTTGACAGTAGGAAGAGGGAATTCAAAACCTCCAATAGTAACCGTTGAAGTTTTTCCAATAGAATTAATAATGTGGACTTGAGGTTGTTTCCTCGGAAAGTGTACCGTATGCTCATTACCATTAACATGAAAAGTGACATTTCCTTTGTTGCAATCAATAACAGCCCCTGCAGTATTCAAAAAGGGTCTACCAAGAATAATAGACATACTATCGTCCTCGGGAATATCAAGAATAACAAAGTCCGTTAAAATAATAATGTTTGCAACCACAACAGGCACATCCTCACAAATACCGATAGATATAGCAGTTGATTTATCAGCCATTTGCAAAGATATTTCAGTACGTGTCAACTTATTCAAATGAAGTCTACGATATAAAGAGAGAGGCATAACACTAACACTGGCTCCAAGATCACATAAAGCAGTTTTAACATAGATTCTTTTAATGGAGCATGGTATAGTTGGTACTCCGGGATCTCCTAGTTTCTTTGGTATTCCACCCTTAAAAGTATAATTAGCAATCATGGTGAAAATTTCAGCTTCCGGTATCTTTCTCTTATTTGTAACAATATCTTTCATATACTTAGCATAAGGATTCATTTTAAGCATATCAGTCAAACGCATACGCAAAAAGATAGGTCTAATCATTTCAGCAAAGCGCTCAAAATCATCATCATCCTTTTTCTTGGATGGTTTAGGAGGAAAAGGCATGGGTTTCTAAACCCATGGTTCTCTTTCTTTACCGTGCTTCCTAGCAACAAAGTCTCTCTTATCATAACATTGATTCTTTGATTGTGGGTTATCAAGATCAACAACAGGTTCCATCTCTACATCATTGTCATTCCTAGGTTGAGCATCAATATGAGCATCATCATTAACATTATCACTAGGTTCATGTTCATTACGTTCACTAAAAGTATGCAAAGTCCTATTGTTTTTCTTTTTCTTCTTCTTAGAAGAAGTAGGTGCATCAACATTAGTTCTCTGAGAATCTTGCTCAATTCTCTTAGGGTGGCCCTCAGGATACAAAGGTCCCCGAGTCATTTTACACCCTCTAGTCACAACTCTAACAACATTTTCATTTTTCTTATTATCTAATTCATTGGGAAAATCATTTTGAGCTTTAAGTACTTGTTCTACTTGAGTGGTAACCATAGAAGCATGTTTACTAATAAGTTTAAGTTCACCTTTAACTCTAGACATATAATCACTCAAGTGTTCAATCATATAAGCATTACGTTTCAATTGTCTACCAACATAAGCATTGAAGTCTTCTTGTTTAAACATAAAATTATCAAACTCATCCAAGCATTGGCCAGCAAACTTAGTAGATGGGATTTCACCCTTATCAAATCTATAGAGAGAATTTACCTTTACTACCTGTGTCGGGTTATCAAGACCATGTATTTCTTCAATAGGTGTTAATTCTTAATATCTTCGGCTTTAATACCCTTTTCTTTCATAGATTTCTTTGCCTCTTGCATATCTTCAGGACTGAGAAATAGTATACCCCTTTTCTTCGGAGTTGGATTAGGAGTTGGTTCAGGAAGTGTCCAATCATTTTCATTACTCAACATATTGTTCAATAGCAATTCAGCTTGATCAACAGTTCTTTCCCTGAAAACACAACCAGGACAACTATCCAAGTGGTCTTTGGCAGCATCGATTAGTCCATTATAAAAGATATCAAGTATTTCATTTTTCTTGAGAGGATGATCAGGCAAAGCATTAAGTAATCGGAGAAGCCTCCCCCAAGCTTGTGGTAGACTCTCTTCTCCAATTTGCACAAAATTTTATATTTCCCTTAAGGCAACTTTTTTCTTATGAGCGGGGAAATATTTAGCAGAGAAGTAATAAATCATATCCTGGGTACTACGCACACAACCAGGATCAAAAGTATTAAACCATGTTTTAGCATCACCCTTTAACGAGAACGGAAATAACTTAAGGATATAGTAGTAATGAATTTTCTCCTCATTAGTGAACAGGGTGGTTATATCATTCAATTTAGTAAGATGTGCCACAACAGTTCCAGATTCATAGCCATAAAAAGGATCAAATTCAACCAAAGTAATTAACTCAGGGTCAACAGAGAAATCATAATCCTTATCGAAAATACAGATGGGTGAAGTAGCAAAAGCAGGGTCATATTTCATTCTAGCATTCAAAGATTTTTCTTTCAGGTTAGCTAACAGTTTCTTAAGATCATATCTATCATTGCAAGCTAAAAAGTCTCTAACAGTTTCTTCCTCCATAACATAACCCTCAGGCACAATAGGCAATTCATATCTAGGGGGAGAATCTTCATCATCACTTTCATCAATATTATCTGTTTCAATAATTTCATTCTCTCTAACCCTAGCAAGTTGTTCATAAAGAAATTCACCTAATGACACAGTATTATTGATACGTCTCCAACGTATCTATAATTTTTGATTGTTCCATGCTATATTATATTCTGTTTTGGACATTATTGGGCTTTGTTATACACTTTTATATTATTTTTGGGACTAACCTATTAACCGGAGACCAAGCCCAGAATTGTTGTTTTTTTGCCTATTTCAGAGTTTCGCAGAAAAAGAATATCGAACGGAGTCCAAACGGAATGAAACCTTCGGGAACATGAACGAACGTGATCCAGAGGACTTGGACCCTACGTCAAGAAAGCAACCAGGAAGGCACGAGGTAGGGGGCGCGCCTACCCCCCCCCTCCCCAGGAGCGCCCTCCACCCTCATGGGGCCCACATTGCTCCACCGACGTACTTCTTCCTCCTATATATACCTACGTACCCCCAAACTACCAGATACGGAGCCAAAACCCTAATTCCACCGCCGCAACCTTCTGTACCCGTGAGATCCCATCTTGGGGCCTTTTTCGGAGCTCCGCCGGAGGGGGCATCGATCACAGAGGGCTTCTACATCAACACCATAGCCTCTCCGATGATGTGTGAGTAGTTTACCTCAGACCTTCGGGTCCATAGTTATTAGCTAGATGGCTTCTTCTCTCTTTTTGGATCTCAATACAATGTTCTCCCCCTCTCTTGTGGAGATCTATTCGATGTACTCTTCTTTTGCGGTGTGTTTGTTGAGACCGATGAATTGTGGGTTTATGATCAAGTTTATCTATGAACAATATTTGAATCTTCTCTGAATTCTTTTATGTATGATTGGTTATCTTTGCAAGTCTCTTTGAATTATCAGTTTGGTTTGGCCTACTAGATTGATCTTTCTTGCAATGGGAGAAGTGCTTAGCTTTGGGTTCAATCTTGCGGTGTCCTTTCCCAGTGACAGTAGGGGCAGCAAGGCACGTATTGTATTTTTGCCATCGAGGATAACAAGATGGGGTTTATATCATATTGCATGAGTTTATCCCTCTACATCATGTCATCTTACTTAAAGTGTTACTTTGTTCTTTTGAACTTAATACTCTAGATGCATGTTGGATAGCGGTTGATGTGTGGAGTAATAGTAGTAGATGCAGGCAGGAGTCGGTCTACTTGTCTCAGACGTGATGCCTATATACATGATCATACCTAGATATTCTCATAACTATGCTCAATTCTGTCAATTGCTCAACAGTAATTTGTTTACCCACCATAATACTTATGCTCTCGAGAGAAGCCACTAGTGAAACCTTTGGCCCCGGGTCTATTTTCTATCATATTAATCTTCCGTCAACAAGCTATTTCTTGCATTGTTTTTATTTCGCTTTATTTACTTTGCATCTTTATCATAAAAATACCAAAAATATTATCTTATCATATCTATCAGATCTCACTTTCGTAAGTGACCGTGAAGGAATTGACAACCCCTTTATTGCGTTGGTTGCGAGGATTTTATTTGTTTGTGTAGGTGCGAGGGACTCGTGCGTGGCCTCCTACTGGATTGATACCTTGGTTCTCAAAAACTGAGGGAAATACTTACGCTACTTTGTTGCATCACCCTTTCCTCTTCAAAGGAAAACCAACGCAGTGCTCAAGAGGTAGCAAGAAGGATTTCTGGCCCCGTTGCCGGGGAGTCTACGCAAAAGTCAACATACCAAGTACCCATCACAAACCCTTATCTCCCGCATTACATTATTTGCCATTTGCCTCTCGTTTTCCTCTCCCCCACTTCACCCTTGCTATTTTATTCGCCCTTCTTCTGTTTGTCTTTCCATTTGCTTTGATGTCTTACTTGGCTCGTTTGCTCGTTTGGTTGGAATAGTTGTTTAATTATTGCTAAACAGAGAAACTAAGATCTATGGATCCTCATCCACTTGCTAATATTTTTAAGAGATATAATTATGATGAACCAATTGTTAGTGAGTTTTGTGCACTAGATTATCTTTATGAGGTTTTGCATAAAATTCGTGAATCTGAAAAGTGTGATGAATTACTTTATGAAGCGATTCACGATAGATCTTTGAATAAAAAGCATGATTGCAATGATTTTAGTATAAATTCTATTTATGTAAATTGTGCTAATAATATGCAAAACACTAAGCTTGGCGATGCTAGTTTTGCTATGTCCTCTACTTGTTGCAATGATCATGATTGGGGTGATTCTTCTTATGATCTTGAAAAATTATTTAAGCCCCATGATGAATATGAGATTGATAATAGTGTTTGCAATATTGATAAAAGTGGGTTTGGAGGGGTCATAACTTTAGTTAATGTTAATCCCACTATTTTGGAAGAGTGTCAACTTTGCATGCATGTGGATCGTGTTGAAAATATTTTATGTGATAGCTATTTTGTTGAATTTTCTTATGATCCTACATGTAATTATTATGAGAGAGGAAAATATGGTGGTAGAAATTTTCATGTTACTAAATTACCTCTCGTTATGTTGAGATTGCTATTGGTTCTTTCCGCTTTCTTGCATATGCTAGTTTTTGCTTGCCTTGATAATTTGTTTGCCTATAAGATGCCTATGCATAGGAAGTATGTTAGAATTAGATGTGTTTGTCACGTGTTTTATGATGCTCTCTTCGTGCTTCAATTCTTGTCTTTCATGTGAGCATCATTGAAATATTATGCCTAGCTATAAGGCTGTAAAGAAAAGCGCTTGTTGGGAGACAACCCAATAATTTTGCTTACTGTTATTCAATAAATAATTTATCTAGACTCTGTTTTGGTTGTGTTTTTTTGTGTTTAATTAGTGTTTGTGCCAAGTAGAACTGTTGGGAAGACTTGGGGAAAGTCTTTTTGATCTTGCTGTAAAAACAGAAACTTTAGCACTCACGAGAATTGCTGACATTTTTATTTGGAAAGTGATATTCAGTAAATTATTTTTGCAGATGATTAATATGTAAATTCCTCACGTCCGGAAATTTATTTTAGAATTTTTGGGGTTCCGTAACTTGCGTTAGCTACAGATTACTACAGACTGTTCTGTTTTTGACAGATTCTGTTTTTCGTGTGTTGTTTGCTTATTTTGATGAATCTTTGGCTAGTAAAATAGTTTATAATCCATAGAGAAGTTGGAATACAGTAGGTTTAACACCAATATAAATCAATAATGAGTTCAATGCAGTACCTTGAAGTGGTGTTTTGTTTTCTTTCGCTAACGGAGCTCACGAGATTTTCTATTTTGAGTTTTGTGTTGTGAAGTTTTCAAGTTTTGGGTAAAAGATTTGATGGATTATGGAACAAGGAGTGGAAAGAGCCTAATATTAGGGATGCCCATGGCACCCCAAGATAATCTAAGGACACCTAAAAGACAAAGCTTGGGGATGCCCCGGAAGGCATCCCCTCTTTCGTCTACTTCCATCGGTAACTTTACTTGGAGCTATATTTTTATTCACCACATGATATGTGTTTTGCTTGGAGCGTCTTGTATTATTTGAGTCTTTATTTGTTAATTCACCACAATCATCCTTGCTGTACACACCTTTTGAAAGAAACACACATGATTTGAAAATTATTAGAATACTCGATGTGCTTCACTTATATCTTTTGAGTTATATAGTGTTTGCTTTAGTGCTTCACTTATATCTTTTAGAGCATGGTGGTGGATTTGTTTTATAGAAACTATTATTCTCTAATGCTTCACTTATATTATTTCGAGAGTCCTAAACAGCATGGTAATTTGCTTAAATTGGGAAATTAATCCTAATATGCTACGCATTCAAGATTAGTAAAAAATAAATCTTATGAGTGTGTTGAATACTAAGAGAAGTTTGATACTTGATAATTGTTTTGAGATATGGAGATGGTGATATTAGAGTCATGCTAGTTTAGTAGTTGTGAATTTGAGAAATACCCGTGTTGAAGTTTGTGATTCCCGTAGCATGCACGTATGGTGAACCATTATGTGATGAAGTCAGAGCATGATTTATTTATTTATTGTCTTCCTTATGAGTGGCGGTCGGGGACGAGCGATGATCTTTTCCTGCCAATCTATCCCCCTAGGAGCATGCGCGTAATAATTTGTTTCGATAACTAATATATTTTTGCAATAAGTATGTGAGTTCTTTATGACTAATGTTGAGTCCATGGATTATACGCACTCTCACCATTCCACCATTTCTAGCCTCTCTAATATCGCGCACCTTTCACTGGTATCATACACCCACCATATACCTTCCTCAAAACAGCCACCATACCTACCTATCATGGCATTTCCATAGCCATTCTGAGATATATTGCCATGCAACTTTCCACCGTTCCGTTTAATATGACACGCTCCATCATTGTCATATTGCTTTGCATGATCATGTAGTTGACATTGTATTTATGGCAAAGCCACCGTTCATAATTCTTTCATACATGTCACTCATGCATCATTGCACATCCCGGTACACCGCCGGAGGCATTCACATATAGTCATATTTTGTTCTAAGTATTGAGTTGTAATTGTTGAGTTGTAAGTAAATAAAAGTGTGATGATCATCATTTTTAGAGCATTGTCCCAAGTGAGGAAAGGATGATGGAGACTATGATTCCCCCACAAGTCGGGATGAGACTCCGGACTAAAAAAGAGGCCATAAAAAATAGAAAAGGCCCAAATAAAAAAATGAGAGAAAAAGAGAGAAAGGACAATGCTACTATCCTTTTACCACACTTGTGCTTCAAAGTAGCACCTTGATCTTCATGATAGAGAAGTCTCCTATGATATCACTTTCATATACTAGTGGGAATTTTTCATTATAGAACTTGGCTTGTATATTCCAATGATGGGCTTCCTCAAAATGCCCTAGGTCTTCGTGAGCAAGCGAGTTGGATGCACACCCACTTAGTTCCTTTTGTTGAGCTTTCATATACTTATAGCTCTAGTGCATACCACTAGTAGAAAAAGGGTCAAATGTTCAGCTCATTAGTCCCTGTTTGTATTTGAGCTGGCACTAATGTGACCAATAATGCCGGTTCCAACGGCTAGGCGGGCGGCGCTCATTAGTACCGGTTCGTGGCGAACCTTTAGTACCGGTTCGTGCCACGAACCGGTACTAAAGAGGTGGTGGCCTTTAGTTTGGGTTAGTGGCTCCAACCGGTACTAAAGACCCCCCCTTTAGTACGGGTTGGTGGCTCCAACCGGTACTAAAGGTGGTGCGCTGCCACCCGCAGTGCACAACGTTTAGTCCCACCTCGCTAGTTGAGAGGAGCTCACACCGGTTTATAAGCCCCACCGCGGCTACCGTGTCGAGCTCCTCTCTAAGCAGGCCTTTGTGGGCCTATTGCAAGTCTTCTGCCCTATGGGGCCTACTGGGCCGTACGGGCA
>NC_041384.1:748401543-748439904 GCF_002162155.2 Triticum dicoccoides
TTAGTACCGGTTCGTGCCACGAACCGGTACTAAAGAGGTGGTGGCCTTTAGTTTGGGTTAGTGGCTCCAACCGGTACTAAAGACCCCCCCTTTAGTACGGGTTGGTGGCTCCAACCGGTACTCAAGGTGGTGGCCTTTAGTACGGGTTGGTGGCTCCAACCGGTACTAAAGATCCCCCCTTTAGTACCGGTTGGAGCCACCAACCGGTACTAAAGGTGGTGCGCTGCCACCCGCAGTGCACAACGTTTAGTCCCACCTCGCTAGTTGAGAGGAGCTCACACCGGTTTATAAGCCCCACCGCGGCTACCGTGTCGAGCTCCTCTCTAAGCAGGCCTTTGTGGGCCTATTGCAAGTCTTCTGCCCTATGGGGCCTACTGGGCCGTACGGGCATGCATCCTGGCCCAACTAGAGGTTGGGTTTCTAGTCGTATGCAGGCCGTGCCGGCCCAGTAGGCGGGCTGTTTTTGCTTTATTTCAAAAAATATATTAAAAAACAACCAACCGGGACTAAAGGTCCCCAAGACCACAGCACGCCTCGTGCCACGTGGTGGACCTTTGGTCCCGGTTCGTGTTGAACCGGGACTAAAGGGGGGACCTTTAGTGCCCAACCTTTAGTACCGGTTCCAGAACCGGTATTAAAGGTCCTTACAAACCGGTACTAAAAAGCATTTTTTCTACTCGTGTCCATTGCATGGAAATCCCTACTCGCTCACATTGATATCTATTAATGGGCATCTCCATAGCCCGTTGATACGCCTAGTTGATGTGAGACTATCTTCTCCTTTTTTGTCTTCTCCACAACACCATTCTATTCCACATATAGTGCTATGTCCATGGCTCATGCTCATGTATTGCGTGAAGATTGAAAAAGTTTGAGAACACCAAAAGTATGAAACAATTGCTTGGCTTGTCATCGGGGTTGTGCATGATTTAAATACTTTGTGTGGTGAAGATAAAGCATAGCCAGACTATATGATTTTGTAGGGATAACTTTCTTTGGCCATGTTATTTTGAGAAGACATAATTGGTTAGTTAGTATGCTTGAAGTATTATTATTTTTATGTCAATATTATACTTTTATCTTGAATATTTTGGATCTGAATATTTATACCACAATTAAGAGAATTACATTGAAATTATGCCAAGTAGCATTCCACATCAAAAATTCTATTTTTATCATTTACCTACTCGAGGACGAGCAGGAATTAAGCTTGGGGATGCTTGATACGTCTCCAATGTATCTATAATTTTTTATTGTTCCATGCTATATTATATTCTGTTTTGGACATTATTGGGCTTTATTATACACTTTTATATTATTTTGGGACTAACCTATTAACCGGAGGCCCAGCCCAAAATTGTTATTTTTTTTGCCTATTTCGGAGTTTCGCAGAAAAAGAACATCAAACGAAGTCCAAACGGAATGAAACGGGAACGTGATTTTTGGAACGAACGTGATCCATAGGACTTGGACCCTACGTCAAGAAACCAACTAGGAAGGCACGAGGTAGGGGGCGCGCCTACCCCCCCCCCCCCAGGCGCGCCCTCCACCATCATGGGGCCCACGTTGCTCCACCAACGTACTTCTTCCTCCTATATATACCTACGTACCCCCAAACCATCACAGGCATCCACGAAAACCTAATTCCACCGCCGCAACCTTCTGTACCCGTGAGATCCCATCTTGGGGCCTTTTCCGGAGCTCCGCCGGAGGGGGCATCGATCACGGAGGGCTTCAACATCAACACCATACACTACAAGAAACCTGTTAATGCATGACGGATTTCTGTTGACAGTTTTGAAAACCTTCATGAACGGCCCAGTACAGCTTCGCAAGCCCGTGAAAAGCCCGCCTAAAGCCCTAAACTTTTCCCCGTATAAAATATAACCCTAACACACTTCCCCGTCCCCAATCTCTTTCCGTTGGGGAACGTAGCATAAATTCAAAATTTTCCTACGTGTCACCAAGATCTATCTATGAAGTCATCTAGCAACGAGGGAGGAGTGGATCTACATACCCTTGTAGATCGCGCGCGGAAGCGTTCAAGAGAACGGGGTTGATGGAGTCGTACTCGTCGTGATCCAAATCACCGATGATCCTAGCGCCGAACGGACGGCACCTACGCGTTCAACACACGTACGGAGCAGCAACGTCTCCTCCTTCTTGATCCAGCAAGGGGGGGAGAGGTTGATGGAGATCCAGCAGCACGACGGCGTGGTGGTGGAAGTAGCGGGATTCCAACAGGGCTTCGCCAAGCGCTGCGGGAGGAGGGAGATGTGTCATGGGAGGGAGAGGGAGGCGCCAGGGCTTGGGTGCGGCTGCCCTCCCTTCCCCCCACTATATATAGGGCCAAGGGAGAGGGGGGGGCAGCCTTGGTCCTTCCTCCAAGGAAGGGTGCGGCCAGGGAGGAGTCCATCCTCCCCAAGGCACCTAGGAGGTGCCTTCCCCTTTTAGGACTCTTTCTTTCCCTTATCTCTTGGCGCATGGGCCTCTTGGGGCTGGTTCCCTTGGCCCATATAGGCCAAGGCGCACACCCCTACAGCTCATGTGCCCCCCCGGGGCAGGTGGACCCCCTTGGTGGACCCCCGGACCCCTTTCGGCACTCCCGGTACAATACCGATAATGCGCGAAACTTTTCCGGCGACCAAAACAAGACTTCCCATATATAAATCTTTACCTCCGGACCATTCCGGAACTCCTCGTGACCTCCGGGATCTCATCCGGGACTCCGGACAACTTTCGGGTTACCGCATACTAATATCTCTATAACCCTAGCGTCACCAAACCTTAAGTGTGTTGACCCTACGGGTTCGGGAGACATGCAGACATGACCGAGATGACTCTCCGGTCAATAACCAACAGCGGGATCTGGATACCTATGTTGGCTCCCACATGTTCCACGATGATCTCATCGGATGAACCATGATGTCAAGGACTTAATCAATCCCGTATACAATTCCCTTTGTCTAGCGGTACGATACTTGCCCGAGATTCGATCGTCGGTATCCCGATACCTTGTTCAATCTCGTTACCGGCAAGTCTCTTTACTCGTTTCATAACACATCATCCCATGATCAACTCCTTGATCACATTGTGCACATTATGATGATGTCCTACCGAGTGGGCCCAGAGATACCTCTCCGTTTACATGAAGTGACAAATCCCAGTCTCGATTCGTGCCAACCCAACAGACACTTTCGGAGATACCTGTAGTGTACCTTTATAGCCACCCAGTTACGTTGTGACGTTTGGCACACCCAAAGCACTCCTACAGTATCCGAGAGTTGCACAATCTCATGGTCTAAGGAAATGATACTTGACATTAGAAAAGCTGTAGCATACGAACTACATGATCTTGTGCTAGGCTTAGGATTGGGTCTTTGTCCATCACATCATTCTCCTAATGATGTGATCCCGTTATCAATGACATCCAATGTCCATGGTCAGGAAACCGTAACCATCTATTGATCAACGAGCTAGTCAACTAGAGGCTTACTAGGGATATGGTGTTGTCTATGTATCCACACATGTATCTGAGTTTCCTATCAATACAATTCTAGCATGGATAATAAACGATTATCATGAACAAGGAAATATAATAATAACTAATTTGTTATTGCCTCTAGGGCATATTTCCAACAGTCTCCCACTTGCACTAGAGTCAATAATCTAGTTCACATCGATATGTGATTAACACTCAAGGTCACATCCCCATGTGACTAATACCCAAAGAGTTTACTAGAGTCAATAATCTAGTTCACATTACCATGTGATTAACACTCGATGAGTTCTGGGTTTGAACATTTTATGCTTGTGAGAGATGTTATAGTCAACGGGTCTGAATCTTTCAGATCCGTATGTACTTCGCAAATCTCTATGTCATCTTGTAGATGCAGCTACTACGCTATATTTGGAGCCATTTCAAATAACTGTTCTACTTGGAGCTATTCTAAATTGTTGCTCCATTATACGTATCCGGTATCTCTACTCAGAGCTATCCGGATAGGTGTTAAGCTTGCATCGACGTAACTCTTTACATCGAACTCTTTATCACCTCCATAACCGAGAAACATATCCTTATTCCTCTAAGGATAATTTAGACCGCTATCTGGTGATCTACTCCTAGATTACCTTTGTACCCTCTTGCCAGATATGTGGCAAGGCACACATCAGGTGCGGTACTCAGCATGGCATACCGTATAGAGCCTATGACAAAAGCATAGGGGACGACCTTCGTCCTTCCTCTTTCTTCTGCCGTGGTCGAGCTTTAAGTCTTAACTTCATACCTTACAACTCAGGCAAGAACTCCTTCTTTGACTGGTCCATCTTGAACACCTTCAAGATCATGTCAAGGTATGTGCTCATTTGAAAGTACCATTAAGAATTTTGATCTATCCTTATAGATCTTGATGCTCAATGTTCAAGTAGCTTAATCCAGGCTTTCCATTGAAAAATACTTTCCAAATAACCCTATATGCTTTCCAGAAATTCTGCATCATTTCTGATCAACAATATGTCAACATATATTTATCAGAAATTCTATAGTGCTCCCACTCACTTCTTTGGAAATACAAGTTTCTCATAAACTTTGTATACACCCAAAACTTTTATCATCTTATCAAAGCATACATTCCAACTCCGAGGTGCTTACTCCAGTCCTTAGAAGGATTGCTGGAGCTTTCATACTTATTAGCATCTTTCAGGATTAACAAAACCTTCCGGTTGTATCACATACTACCTTTCCTCAAAAATCGTCGAGGAAACAATGGTTTTTGGCATCCTATCTGCAAGATTTCACAAATAATGCAGTAATTGCTAATATAATTCCAACAGACTCTTAGCATCGCTACGAGTGAGAAAGTCTCATCGCAGTCAACTCCTTGAACTTGTCGGAAAACATCTTAACGACAAGTCGAGCTTTCTTAATGGTGATACCTACCATCATTGTCCGTCTTCCTTTTAAAATCCATATGTACCTAACAGCCTTACCACCATCAAGTAGTTCTCCCAAAGTCTACACTTTGTTTTCATATATGGATCCTCTCTCGGATTATATGGCCTCGAGCCATTTTGGAATCCAGGCCCACCATCGCTTCTCCATAGCTCGTAGGTTCATTATTGTCTAGCAACATGACTTCCAAGACAGGATTACGTACCACTCTGAAGTAGTACGCATCCTTGTCATCCCACGAGGTTTGGTAGTGACTTGATCATGATCACTACCATAAGCTTCCACTTTAATTGGTGTAGGTGCCACAGGAACAACTCCTGTGCCCTGCCACACACTAGTTGAAGAGACGGTTCAATAACCTCATCAAGTCTCCACCATCCTCCCACTCAATTCTTTCGAGAGAAACTTTTCCTCGAGAAAGGACCCGATTCTAGAAACAATCCCTTATTGCTTTCGGATCTGAGAAAGGAGGTATACCCAACTGTTTTGGGTGTCCTATGAAGATGCATTTATCCGCTTTGGGTTCGAGCTTATCAGCCTGAAACTTTTTCACATAAGCGTCGCAGCCCCAAACTTCTAAGAAATGACAGCTTAGGTTTATCTAAACCATAGTTCATATGGTGTCATCTCATCGGAATTACGTGGTGCCCTATTTAAAGTGAATGTGGTTGTCTTTAATGCCTAACCCAGAAACTATCGTGGTAATTCGATAAGAGACATCATGGTATGCATCATATCCAATAGGGTGCAGTTATGATGTTCGGACACACCATCACACTATGGTGTTCCAGGTTGTATTAGTTGTGAAACAATTTCCACAATGTCTTAATTCTCTGCCAAACTCGTAATTCAGATATTCATCTCTATGATCATATCATAGATCTTTTATCCTCTTGTCACGACGATCTTTCAACTTCACCCTGAAATTACTTGAACCTTTCAATAATTCAGACTCGTGATTCATCAAGTAAATATACTCAACATCTACTCAAATCATCTGTGAAGTAAGAACATAACGATATCCACTACACGCCTCAGCACTCATTGGACTGCACACATCAAAATGTATTACTTCCAACAAGTTGCTTTCTAGTTCCATTTTACTGAAAACGAGGCTTTCAGTCATCTTGCCCATGTGGTATGATTTGCATGTCTCAAGTGATTCAAAATCAAGTGAGTCCAAACGATTCATCTGTATAGAGTTTCTTCATGCATATCTACCAACAAACATGGTTCGCATGTCTCAATCCTTTCAAAAATGAGTGAGTCCAAAGATCCATCAACATGGAGCTTCTTCATGCGTTTTATACCGATATGACTTAAGTGGCAGTGCCACAAGTAGGTGGTACTATCATTACTATCTTATATCTTTTGGCATGAACATGTGTATCACTATGATCGAGATTCAATGAACCATTCATTTTAGGTGCAAAACCATTGAAGGTATTATTCAAATAAACAGAGTAACCGTTATTCTCCTTCAATGAATAACCGTATTGCGATAGACATAATCCAATCATGTCTATGCTCAACGCAAACACCAATCTCGATGGTAGAGGGAGCGTGCGATGCTTGATCATATCAACATTGGAAACACTTCCAACACATATCGTCAGCTTACCTTTAGCTAGTCTCCGTTTATTCCGTAGCTTTTATTTCGAGTTACTAACACTTAGCAACCGAACCGGTATCTAATACCCTGGTGCTACTAGGAGTACTAGTAAAGTACACATTAACATAATGTATATCCAATATACTTCTATCGACCTTGCCAACCTTCTTATCTACCAAGTATCTAGGGTAATTCTGCTCCAGTGTATGTTCCCTTTATTACAGAAGCACTTAGTCTCGGGTTTGGGTTCAACCTTGGGTTTCTTCACTAGAGCAGCAGTTGATTTGCCATTCCATGAAGCATTCCTTTTTGCCCTTGCCCTTCTTGAAACTAGTGGTTTCACCAACCATCAACAATTGATGCTCCTTCTTGATCTCTACTTTTGTGGTGTCAAACATCGCGAATATCTCAAGGATCATCATATATGTCCCTGATATATTATAGTTCATCACGAAGCTCAAGCATCTTGGTGGTAATGACTTCGGAGAACCATCACTATTTCATCTGGAAGATCAACTCCCACTCGATTCAAGCGATTGTTGTACTCAGACAATCTGAGCACAAGTTCAACGATTGAGCTTTTCTCCCTTAGTTTGCAGGCTAAGAAAATCGTCGGAGGTCTTATACCTCTTGACGTGGGCACGAGCCTGAAATCCCAATTTCAGCCCTCGAAACATCTCACATGTTTCGCGACGTTTCAAAACGTCTTCGGTGCCTCAACTCTAAGCCGTTTAACTAAACTATCACGTAGTTATCAAAATGTGTATGTCAGATGTTCGCAACATCCATAGACAACGTTTGAGGTTCAGCACACTGAGCGGTGCATTAAGGACATAAGCCTTCTATGAAGCAATGAGGACAAACCTCAGTTTACGGACCTAGTCCGCATAATTACTACTATCAACTTTCAACTAAATTTTCTCTAGGAACATATCTAAACAGTAGAACTGAAGCGCGAGCTACGACATAATTTGCGAAGACCTTTTGACTATGTTCAGGATAATTAAGTTCATCTTGTGAACTCCCACTCAGATAGACATCCCTCTAGTCATCTAAGTGATTACATGATCCGAGTCAACTAGGCCGTGTCCGATCATCACGTGAGACGGACTAGTCATCATCGGTGAACATCTTCATGTTGATCGTATCTACCATACGACTCATGCTCGACCTTTCGGTCTCTTGTGTTCCGAGGCCATGTCTGTACATGCTAGGCTCGTCAAGTCAACCTAAGTGTTTCGCGTGTGTAAATCTGTCTTACACCCGTTGTATGTGAACGTTAGAATCTATCACACCCGATCATCACATGGTGCTTCGAAACAACGAACTGTCGCAACGGTGCACAGTTAGGGGGGACACTTTCTTGAAATTATTATGAGGGATCATCTTATTTACTACCGTCGTTCTAAGTAAACAAGATGCAAAAACATGATAAACATCACATGCAATCAAATAGTGACATGATATGGCCATCATCACTTTGCTCCTCTTGATCTCCATCTTCGGGGCTCCATGATCATCACCGTCACCGGCATGACACCATGATCTCCATCATCATGATCTCTATCATCGTGTCTTCATGAAGTTGTCTCGTCAACTATTACTTCTACTACTACAACTAACGGTTAGCAATAAAGTAAAGTAATTACATGACGTTTATGTTGACACGCAGGTCATAAAT
This sequence comes from Triticum dicoccoides, assembly GCF_002162155.2. NCBI lineage: Eukaryota > Viridiplantae > Streptophyta > Magnoliopsida > Poales > Poaceae > Triticum > Triticum dicoccoides. The sequence goes on from NC_041384.1 coordinate 748,409,788, forward strand.
AAATTAAGACAACTCCTATGGCTCCTGCCGGTTGTCATACTCATCGACATGCAAGTCGTGATTCCTATTACAAGAACATGATCAATCTCATACATCACATATATCATTCATCACATCCTTTTGGCCATATCACATCACATAGCATACCCTGCAAAAACAAGTTAGACGTCCTCTAATTGTTGTTTGCATGTTTTACGTGGCTGTTATGGGTTTCTAGCAAGAACGTTTCTTACCTACGCAAAACCACAACGTGATATGCCAATTGCTATTTACCCTTCATAAGGACCCTTTTCATCGAATCCCTTCCAACTAAAGTGGGAGAGACAGACACCCGCTAGCCACCTTATGCAACTAGTGCATGTCAGTCGGTGGAACCAGTCTCACGTAAGAGTATGTGTAAGGTCGGTCCAGGCCGCTTCATCCCACAATACCGTCGAAACAAGATTGGACTAGTAACGGTAAGCATATTGAACAAAATCAACGCCCACAACTACTTTGTGTTCTACTTGTGCATAGAATCTACGCAATAGACCTAGCTCATGATGCCACTGTTGGGGAACGTAGCATAAATTCAAAATTTTCCTACGTGTCACCAAGATCTATCTATGGAGTCATCTAGAAATGAGGGAGGAGTGGATCTACATACCCTTGTAGATCGCGCGCAGAAGCGTTCAAGAGAACGGGGTTGATGGAGTCGTACTCGTCGTGATCCAAATCATCGATGATCCTAGCGCCGAACGGACGGCACCTCCGCGTTCAACACACGTACGGAGCAGCGACGTCTCCTCCTTCTTGATCCAGCAGGGGGGGGATAGGTTGATGGAGATCCAGCAGCACGACGGCGTGGTGGTGGAAGTAGCGGGATTCCAACAGGGCTTCGCCAAGCGCTGCGGGAGGAGGAAGATGTGTCATGGGAGGGAGAGGGAGGCGCCAGGGCTTGGGTGCGGCTGCCCTCCCTTCCCCCCACTATATATAGGGCCAAGGGAGAGGGGGGGCGCAGCCTTGGCCCTTCCTCCAATGAAGGGTGCGGCCAGGGAGGAGTCCATCCTCCCCAAGGCACCTAGGAGGTGCCTTCCCCTTTTAGGACTCTTTCTTTCCCTTATCTCTTGGCGCATGGGCCTCTTGGGGCTGGTGCCCTTGGCCCATATAGGCCAAGGCGCACACCCCTACAGCCCATGTGGCCCCCCGGGGCAGGTGGACCCCCTTGGTGGACCCCCGGACCCCTTTCGGCACTCCCGGTACAATACCGATAATGCGTGAAACTTTTCCGGCGACCAAAACAAGACTTCCCATATATAAATCTTTACCTCCGGACCCTTCTGGAACTCCTTGTGACGTCCGGGATATCATCCGGGACTCCGAAAAACTTTCGGGTTACCGCATACTAATATCTCTATAGCCCTAGCGTCACCGAACCTTAAGTGTGTAGACCCTACGGGTTCGGGAGACATGCAGACATGACCGAGATGACTCTCCGGTCAATAACCAACAGCGGGATCTGGATACCCATGTTGGCTCCCACATGTTCCACGAACCATGATGTCAAGGACTTAATCAATCCCGTATACAATTCCCTTTGTCTAGCGGTACGATACTTGCCCGAGATTCGATCGTCGGTATCCCGATACCTTGTTCAATCTCGTTACAGGCAAGTCTCTTTACTTGTTTCGTAACACATCATCCCGTGATCAACTCCTTGATCACATTGTGCACATTATGATGATGTCCTACCGAGTGGGCCCAGAGATACCTCTCCGTTTACACGAAGTGACAAATCCCAGTCTCGATTCGTGCCAACCAAACAGACACTTTCGGAGATACCTGTAGTGTACCTTTATAGCCACCCAGTTACGTTGTGACGTTTGGCACACCCAAAGCACTCCTACGGTATCCGCGAGTTGCACAATCTCATGGTCGAAGGAAATGATACTTGACATTAGAAAAGCTTTAGCATACGAACTACATGATCTTGTGCTAGGCTTAGGATTGGGTCTTTGTCCATCACATCATTCTCCTAATGATGTGATCCCGTTATCAATGACATCCAATGTCCATGGTCAGGAAACCATAACCATCTATTGATCAACGAGCTAGTCAACTAGAGGCTTACTAGGGACATGGTGTTGTCTATGTATCCACACATGTATCTGAGTTTCCTATCAATACAATTCTAGCATGGATAATAAACGATTATCATGAACAAGGAAATATAATAATAACTAATTTATTATTGCCTCTAGGGCATATTTCCAACACTTTCTCCATCCGCCGCCACCACACGTTGCCTCTCCTCATCCCTGTCCTCCGCCGCCACGCCTCTCGTCTCCTCATCCCCGTCCTCCGCCTCCACCTCCTCGCCTCCAATCGATGATGATGGCCTGAGATCCATGGCGACGGCGGTTGCAGCGGCCCCATGGAAGCGACGGCCAACCATGGATCTCACCAGCGGCTTCCCTCCTCCGTCTCCCAGGCCGTGAAGCTGCCTCGCCATCCGGAGATTCAGAGCAGCAAGCGACGGACTAGCAGAGGACGACGACCGTGACCTACGGGAGGCCCGAGCTCGACCTCGCCAGCGACGACCATGCCCCGCACAAGGTCCCTCCCTACTTTCCCCCTCGTCTCATCTCTCCTTGATTCCTTCATTCTCTCTCTCTCATCCCCAATCGATTTTTTTGCTTCGATTCAGATGAACAGGAGCTCTCCGCCTCTCCAGTTCCATGGACGGCGACGACTGGGATCCCATGCTCGAGCCCGACGAGCTGGGCGAGCTGGACAGCGAGGTCGTCCGCGCCGCCCACCATGATTGTGCACAGAACAAGAAGGTTGACCCTCTCGCTCTGTTTTTTCTTTTCTTTCCAAGTGATGATTGCTCTGCTCTAGCATAGTTCCTCAGGGGCTCTCAAATTTTCTTGTACTGAACCTGATGCAGAAAAAGTGGTCACTTCCTTTCCTGATACCCGCATGTTACAGCCAACGATAGACTAGCACTGCTGGCTATTTTATATTTTCTTCTCTGACTGTGCGAGTCTAGCAGTGTAAAATTTGTGAGATCTTCTAGTTAGTTAAGAGACTACTAGTTTACTAGTAAGTGTGCACGTGCAATGCACGTCTATTTGAACTAATAAGTGTGCACACGCAATACGCATCTATTTGGATTAATATATTATACTAAACTTAATACCAGATAATTTATTCATAAATTTGAAATTTCCCTATAAAGTACACGATCTCTTATTTCCAACTCATACAAATAATTTGAAATATCGTTTCTCCTTAATCAACATGTCTCATGTATTAAAAGACCACCCACTTTTCTCAATATATAAAATTCAAAATTATTTAGAAGATTCATCATGATTCTTCATATGCACACATTTATGCAAGTATAGTCACACATGAAAATGTCACTTAGGACAAGCTAAGGAACCGTTTCAGTGCCAACAAATTCCAGTCAAGAATTACACAAGATCATCATGAACATATACAGAGAGAAGTGACCTCTCTTTCTCCGAGATTGATCGAACAGCAAGTTTTTGTATATATCTATCCGACACTACTACATATATACAATATAACATCTCTTATAATCCATAACATCTAAAATCAATTTCAACTTCCACATGGCATTCTCCGTCTTCATGTATGACATGGTCAAGAAAGAATCCCGCCAATTCCTCTTGAATTGCTCGTATGCGATCATGTGGTATGAGTTCATTCCGCATCTGTCACATCTAATTTAAAGAAGAGGGTCAATACATATATATGAAAGAAACTCAACACAATTGATGGTAATAAAATAAAATTGTGAATATTGTTTATGTACTAAATGATATGAAATTTACCATGATCACAAAATATCCTACATTCATCATCATCATAATCAACATGCAGTTTTTGCTTCTCTTGTATGTAGTCCAAGTTTTCTATCAGGAAAACATGTTAACTCGACTGTAGATAAGGACGGTATGAAAATGCTCATGTAAAATTACAATTGCCATGTATCAGCTAGACAAACAAATACACTTATGCAAACTTCAGGTTTTTTTAGTAAAACTTATGCGACCTTTAGTTTTTTTTCATTAAAACTTATGCAAACTTCTGGGTTTTTTCAGTGAAACGTAATTTCATGACTGCAAGTAAGGTCTTGGTTCAACTAATTTGTCTGTGAGTTCACTATGTAGTCGTGAGTTGGCCATGTAATAACCGGTAGTCAGTACTTAAAAAATCAGGGATGTCTGTTGCGGGTACGCGAAAATCAGTGAAAAATAAAGAAAGAAAGAAGGCGAACGTCTCTGTGTGTGCTCCAGCGCTCCTCTGTTTCTGACTACCTCATCTCTAGTTCCTGTACTTCTAGACGTGTCACCACCGGCGAGGTAGCGATGACAGTAAAAAAGTAACACTCGATACTTACTTGATTAATGCGTGTGTGTGGTGCGTTCGCGTGAAGGCGAGCGTCTTCGTCGTTCAGGCCTGCGAGCGGCCGCGGCGACCATGTCCTCTCACCAGCTGGGCGGCATTGTCGACGCAGGTGAGTCAGTCGTCCAGCTTTGAGGCGGCGGCCTTCACGCATCGGGATTAGCTTTGGACGACGTCGTCCACGCGCGAGTACCGGACAAGTGTGTCCAACGGAGCAGCACGCGTCAGAGCTGAGGGAGTCGGCGGTGGCTTCGGGCGAGTGAGATGGGGCCGTGATTAGCTTCACCTGCTGCACAGTGGCCGAGACCTGCACCGCCCTGGGGACGATGATGGTTGGCGACCAGGCGAATCTACATGAATAGCTGTGGGGGCAGATTTTTTTGGCTCGCTTATACTGGTCCAAGATACTCAGCGTTGCCCCCACTTGAAGGACCTTGGCGGTGGGTGGTTGTCAGCGTGGGTGTTGTGGATGGAGCTGAAGTCGACGCGGGTGTCGGTGGTTCCCGGAGAGCATGCCCAGGATGTGGACAAAGTCGTTGCAGTCAGTATAAGTGTGTTCGGAGGAAGCCGCAACTCCTCCTCGCGTGTCTCCCATTGTGGCTCGCGTGGGTGGTGGGCTGGTGACAGCTGGCGACTCGCGATCACGATTCCCTGATAGGAGACGATAGGATGCGCTCGCGGTTAGTTTCCTAATAATTAGATGCGTTCGTGATTAGTTATCTAATAGGATGCAGCCATGATTAGTTTCCTAATAATTAGATGCGTCTGTGATTAATTTCCTAATAGGATGGCTCGTAATTATTTTCCTAATAATAGGATGCGCGTATGTTTTTTCCTAATAATAGGATGGGTTTGTGATTATTTTCTTAATAATTAGATGTGCCCGTGATTAGTTTCTTAATAGGATGTGTCCGTGATTATAGTTTCCTAATTGACCAGGCATGGACTTTCATATTTTCCTCCGCGGTGGAGTACGGTCAGTCAATGTAAATTGCTAAGTGCACACAGAGAACAGATTCGGTTAAGGCTAGCCGTTAGATTGAGTTTAGTGGGACTAATCATGCGGTGGTAATGTATCCGTGTACGTTTTGTGGGGTGCACTTAGAGAAGATAATGTTTGTTCTTTTATAAGTAGTATAGAATAAGATGTTCCTGTTGGTCCCTTGGAATTTTCTTGTTTATGGGGGGAAAGTAATTCATTTATCTCACTGAATCCATTGACCAAGAGTAGATTGTTTGTTAACTAGGCCTGCTATTACATTGCTTCTCTGTTATGTGGTGAAAATAGCCATCATATTGATTTCCAATTTATGCCACATGAATTTTCATGCTATTGTGCCGAGATGATGGTGGTGCTCGTTGCCATGGAATTCTTGGTTGATCACATTTGTTATCTGCAAATATACGTGTTGTTTTTTTTGTATCTTTTGTTATGAAAGACATTTCCCTTTGGAAGAAAAACACTACTTGAAGAAAAAGGGGAAGTCAAAATAGCTGACGACTATGTATTCTGGGGTTTGTTTTGTTTTGAGCCAAAGCTGGCCTTACTGCTAGCATCCCCACGTACTATGCTTGGCTGTTACATGAGCCAGAAAATTAATTAGCTAGCCTGTATGCTTACGCCTCCATGGATCGTATCGATCCAGCCGGCTAGTACGTGTGTGTTTCACTCGGCAAACATGCATGCATGCTGCTTCGTTGAACCTTTTTTCTGCCCCTTTCTGTTTGGTCATCATGATTTATTGGCTCGTTATATAAACATTTCAAGTTAGGATCTAAAATGCTCGTTTGCTAAAGAAAAAGAAAAGACATATCAGATACAGATATGTAGCAAGTTAATTGGCTACAAACCAAACAGCGATCCAACCATTTTGCCCAAAAATTGGTAGATGCTACGGCTATAATCCAAACAACACTACCACACCAAAAAAATTCTCGTGCCCTCGCTTTGGCTATGCCAAAATTTTGGCAGGGCATGTTCAGGCACAAACCAAACAGCCCCCTGATTTCTCTGTTATTGTTAACATCAAAATCTGGTACAAGTCACTCTCGATTGTTCCTGGATTTATGCCAAGCTTCTTATACAATCGTTGGTATTATTTTTTATATGCGTAACTAGAAGTAGCTGGTGTCCTTTTACTTTATCAGCTTATATAATTGATGCGTACAAATAGCTCCTGATCTTTGCTCAATTTAATATATATCACAATGATGAATTTCTTGTTCCCAGTACATGCCACCATGTTCAGGATGTTACGTACTAAATGCCTCCATCCAGAACAGTTGTGTCACACCCTAGCTAGTCATGCATTAGAGTGTTGCATCATGTTTACTTTTTCATCAGAAACTTGAAATGGGGATCTGTGAAACCCTCAGAATCATTTCTGAAAATGACCCAAATAAAAATTTCTCCAAAAGGGTCCAAGAAAATGCTCATGTTGATCTCTAAAAATATTGGACAGAGATAAAAATCAAACCAATATTTTTAGTGGCTCATGGACATTTATTTTGGGCATTTGGAATTAATGCATAAATATTTGCTTTGGAAATATATTTCTATATATATTAATATATGTCCAAATATTATGCCATTTATAAAGGAGCTCTGGAATAATATATCTAGCTCCTGCAAAAATTGGCATAAGTTAAATAAATGATTTAATATATTATTTAAATCAAAACAAATGTCAGAAATTAGAAAACAGAAAAATAAATAAAGGGAGAAACTTACCTGGGCTCCTCCCTGTGCAGCCCAGCCAGCTGGCCGGCCCAGCGAGCAGGCGGCCCAGCCCGCCTCCCTCCTCTGTCGTCTTCGTCCCGACAGAGGGAGGGGAGTGTGGCCGGCGCGCGCGCGCGCCACCGCGCCACGCCACCTCTCTCCCTGCTTGCCTGCCCTCCCCTCCTCGCTCGATGCCCCGGACGACGCCACGCCTCCCCCCTGCTCTCTCTCACTCTCCCCCGGCTCTCCCCTCCTCTCCCTCGCTCTCTCTCTCACACGGCCGAACACCACCGTCGCCGCCGTTCGCCTTAGCAGCCGTCTCCGGCCACCCCTCACTCCCCCGACTAGCTCAGGAGCTCCGCCTCGACCTCCTCTTCCTCCCCACCGCTCCACGGGTCTCCGGAAGCTCTGCATCGCCGTCACGTTGCCGTTCCCCTCCTCGGACTCCGACCACCGTCGCCGTCGATTCGCCGTCTCCAGCGCGTCCCCGAGCCCGCTTCGACGCCCACTGCAACCGCGGTGAGCTACGCCACCGTTTACCCCTCTTCTCCCCCTCGTTCCCTCACCGCAGCCTCCTCCCCACCACGGCCGAACCTCCGCCGTCGCCGAGCTCGCCGTCGACGCAGCTCCGGTGACCATTTGGTCACCCCGGCGAGTCCAACGAGCTCGTAAGGCTCCATAGAGCATCCCTAGCGCCTCGCTTCGCTCGCCTTCGAGCTCCAACCCCGTTTCCGTGCACGACCGAACTCCGGCGGCCGCAGCCGAGCTCGCCGCCGTCGACTCCGGCCACCTCAGGCCCGGCCACCACCACCGTTCGACGCGCGGGAGCAAGGGCTCTCCAACGAGCCCAAGCACAGCCTCGCCCGTGCCCTGTAGCGCGATCCCGCATCACGCCGCCGTCTCGGGCCTCGCCGGCGTCACGTCGCCGGTGGGTTTGACCCACTTTGACCACAGCAGGAACCCCCCAGGGTCACTGACGCGTGGGCCCCGTCGGCCAGGTGGACATCATTAGCGCTAACCACTGTTAGTTAACCCCCTGACACTGACCAGTGGGCCCCAGCGCCACTAATTAGTAATTAGGATTAATTTAACTCTGTTTAACTCCCCTGTCACTGACGTGTGGGCCCCACACGTCAGGTTTGACCTCAGCCAGCCGCAGTTGACCACTGACGTCATGCTGACGTCATGCTGGCGCAATAATTATATTTCTGGATTTAAATTAAATCAGGAAATTCCAGAATATTATTTAAACTTCAAAAATTCATAACTTTTATTCTGTAACTCCAAATTGGACAAATTATATATGAAAAATGATCAGAAAAATCCAATCTATCCATCTGTACTATTTTCATGCATGATCAAACAAGTTAAATTGATGTTTCAAGCAGAACAAGGAAAAGCACTTTAAAAGGCCATGTTTGAGTTTGAAATTTGAATCTTTGATTCAAATTTGTTCAAACCCTTCTGGTTTTAGTTGCATTAGCCCAACACACTCATATTGCCATGTTTCATGCATGCATCATATTGTTGCACATTGTTTGGTGATGGTTGTGTATCGGTGTCCTTTGCGACAGGTTCTGCCTCCGAGGAGTACCGTGATTACCCTAACGAAGAACCGTATCAGTGCATCGAACCATCAGGCAAGCAACCAACCATTTGATCATATCGATACAATCCCATGTTCTCGCTCCTGCTCTCTTTTACTGCATTAAGACAACGCGTTTCAAACTGCTGTGTGCTCCGGTAGCTGAACCCATTTCCTCTGCATGACCTGTCATTGCCACAGTAACTAGATGAAACCCACTAGCATGTGTAGGAGTTGTTTGAGCCATATGTATGTGTTGTTCCTACCTTGCTATGCCTGCTATGCTTAGAGTCGTGTCAGGTCTGGTTCATCTGGGTGATGGGCTAGAGTGAAATGTTTATGTCGGTAATGAGTGTGGTGTGGTGAACACGATTTGGTAAAGGTATCGATGAGAGGCCATGTAGGAGTACATGGTGGGTTGTTTCATTGAAGCCGACCTTAAGCACTGAGATCTGTATGTGTGATTTAAGAATCAGCTACTACCATGCATTGGGCCCGAAACCAATGGACCCTCTCGGCTTCTTATTCACCCTAGTTCTCCGTCCAGGAGTTGCAAGTAGTTTCTGGTGTTTGTAGCCTACTGGAGGCCGTGGACAGCGCTGACCGTAGGGGTGGGCTGTGATGCGGTAGGTACGTGGCACGGTGTACCGAATACCCGTTAGGTATCTCGGGAACCCTGTTCACATCGTTCGGGGCCGTATGGGAAACCTCGGCCGGACTCCCTGCGGATGGAACTTGGATAGGCGATAAACCTGGACTGGAGGCTTCGGTGATTAGGTAGGTCGTGGCCGACACCCACGTTGGGCTTCCGCTTGAAGGTTGCCGAGTACATGTCGTGTAAACGACGGTAAGTGGTGAGAGCGTGTATGAAGAAGTACACCCCTGCAGGGTTAACATGATCTATTCGAATAGCCGCGTCCGTGGTAAAGGACTACTTGGTTGCTTATACAGTTCATAGACAAGTAAATGGAAACTGTTAAAAGCCTCAAGATAAGTGTGAGTGCCGAGGATGGCTCTTCCGTAGGAAGACGGAGGCGGATCCTCGGTAGTGTATTGAATTGGTGAGTAGTGGACTCGTGTGCGCAAAACCATTTCAAGTTAGAGTCTCGTAGGATAGTCTAGCCAAGAGTCAAAGCTGGCTTGCTGCAATAACTCCACCAACCCTTCTTGATACTAAGCATGTATGTAGGACCTGATGTAAGTCTTGCTGAGTACCTTTGTACTCATGTTGCTATAATTTACATTTTTTACAGAAGACGCTGCAACCCCTTCTGATGGGTTCTATGTAGACGTTGACATCAACGAGTAGGCTGAAAGACCCAGGTGGTGACCCTGAGCTTGTGAAGGACCTTGTAGTATAGCTAGGCTTCCCAAGCCTCTTTTATTTTACTAGTTGTCTGTACTCAGACAAGTTACTTCCGCTGCTGGTTTGTATGACTGTATGACTTGTATGTTGGGTCGTGAGACCCGTACCTTTGTGTATGTTATGTATGGCTCTCTGAGCCTTAAATAAAGTACTTGTGTCATAGAGTCATGTTGTGATGCTTCGTTGTATTTGCACATATCGAGCATACTGTGTGTATGATTGAAATGCTTGGTATGTGTGGGATCTGACTATCTAGTTGTTTATCTTTAGTAGCCTCTCTTACCGGGAAATGTCTCCTAGTGTTACCGCTGAGCCATGGTAGCTTGCTACTGCTCTGGAACACTTAGGCTGGCCGGCATGTGTCCTTCTTCGTTCCTGTGTCTGTCCCTTCGGGGAAATGTCACGCTTTGAGTACCGGAGTCCTGTTAGCCCGCTACAGCCCGGTTTACCGGAGTCCTGCTAGCCCAGTGCTACAGCCCGGACCCACTTGCTGATGACCGACACGTTCGAAGCTGGGTCATGGATGCCTGTCCCTGTAAGTCTGCGCCACTTTGGGTTTGCGACTAGTCATGTCAGCCCGGGCTCTTTATCATATGGATGCTAGCGACACTATCATATACGTGAGCCAAAAGGCGCAAACGGTCCCGGGAAAAGGTAAGACGACACCCGTGGGGATACCGTGCGTGAGGCCGCAAAGTGATATGAGGTGTTACCAGCTAGATCGATGTGACATCGAGTCGGGGTCCTGACAGCGTTGGCATCAGAGCCGGACTGCCTGTAGGTTCTCCAAGCCAAACTGGTCGATGTTGAGTCTAGAAATTCTTTAGTTATATGTAGGGGAATTGTTTGTGGGTTGGAACGTAAGGCTCTTTTTACTCCTTATACCTTATGACTTTCTGATCTGAGTCAGTCCATTCTTCCACCGGGGGTTAAGGAATTAGGATCTGTTCTCTCTATCAGGATCACGAGTTACTAATCAGTAGTACCTTATAAGTTTGATGGATACAAGCCTAGTTCAGTTCTACTACCACATTATGTTGTTTGAATGGATCCAGAACTTTGATATGATGATGTTGAGTGTGTATGAAATCCTTTGTCAAATGTCTCAAAATCCTTCTTGAGCATTTACAGCTGTTATGCTGCCGAAATTTCGCTAGAAATTCTAATGCCTTTGCATTATGATTGTGCTTTCAGATGGCCACTCGCGACCTTAATCAAGTGGTTCGCCTGACTCGATGCCTAGATGTACCCGGCCATACTGCTAAGTTGGTCAGGGTAATGACTGAGGCTGGATACCGCTGGTATCCTGAGTACACGGTCGAAGAGCAATTCCGAGACTTTAATCAAAGCCAGTATCTCTGCACTGTCAGGATATTTCCATCTTATCCTGGATCCACCGAGCCTCTTCACTGCTCTTATGGACTCGGGGTTACCATTGAGATGGCTGTGCAGGACGCCGCCTACTCTATGATGACCATTATGCGAGTCAGATCTGGTATATTTCGGGACTCTGATTTTCGGTATATGCCAGGATCACTTCCGGGAGCACAAGGGTATCTCCAGGCTATCTATGCTGACTCCACTCAGGAGGATTCACGGACTTGCACCACTGCTGAGATGCTCGAGGATAAGGACCGTGAAAATCGGGCCTTAAGGTTAGAGCTCTTCAATACCCGTGCTGACCACTGGGCCACTTTGACTCGGTTCGCACCGGCGGTGCAAGCTGGATTCTCAGATATGCGCGATCTCTATCCTGTGAGATCTGCTCTGCCAGACGTGATGGTTTGGCGTGATGTAGGAGGCATCACCCCACCTCGCGGTCCCCGCAGGCCACCGTTTGTCGGTCCACGACCTCATCCTAGCCCCTATGGTCCACAAGCTCCGCGAGACCGTCTGTTTCCAGATGATCATGTTGAGCTCCCAGGCTATGGAGGTGACTTCTACGAGGACTACTACGGATCGGTCTGAGTTAGTGGTAGTATCACTAGTTCGCACTAGCTGTGTCGTCTATCGTCCCGCGTGACTCGTGGGATATGACCTAGTTTGTACTCCTTCCGGAGGTGTAGAAAAATAATGTATAGGAGCTTGGAATGCCTCCGATGAGATGTAATCCTCTTTCACCGTAATAGTACTTGTTTGGTCTTGTACTAAACCCTGTATGGTGTGTATGACGATGGAATAAAGCAGCAGTTTCTGTATCTACCATGTCATACGGATGATCATCTTGCATTTCGAGTTATACCTTACATTTTATATCCTATGTCGGAATTTTATCATCCTGACTAAATCATTGTCTTGTTTACCTAGGATGGTCAACACGCGCGCTAACCCTGCTTCTCAAGAGCAGGCCGAAGGCAGTGAAGCCAGGGATGCAAATTTGCCTCATCCTCCTTCACTAGCCGAGGTTATGATGGAAGCTGAGAGAAACAAGCGGGAGACCAACCGTTTGTTGGAGCGTATTGAACAAAACACAGCACACCATCAGAGGACTAACGTGGTGTCACTCAGTGATTTTATCAAATTGCATCCACCCACGTTCCACCACTCCGTCGAGCCTCTCGACGCTGATGACTGGCTTCGCAGTATCTCTCACAAACTGCGTTCCGCGCTGGTAGCGGAGGCTGACAAGGTCACCTTTGCTGCATATCATCTTGAAGGCCCCGCCAGTCTATGGTGGGAGAATTATGGAGCTATGCGCCCGGCGGGCCATGTCACTACTTGGGCTGAGTTCAGTGAGGCTTTCCGTGAACATCACATTCCGGAGGGTCTCATGGACCGTAAACGTGAAGAATTTTGCAGTTTCACCCAAGGCCGACTTTCTGTGGATGCCTACAGCAGGGAGTTTGGTAATCTCGCACGATATGCAACTGAGGAAGTGTCTACTGATGCCAAGAAGCAAGCAAGGTTCCGTAAGGGCCTTAGTCCTGAGCTTCGCCGCGACCTCCGTCTGCATGAGTGCACATCTTTTCAGAAACTTGTCAACAAAGCCATCAGTGCTGAAACTGGTCAGACTGACTATGACGCAACACGCAAGCATGGCCGTGACATGGGTTCCTCATCCGGTGCTGGTCCTCAGAAGCGCCGCGTGTGGGTACCCAACACCGCCCTGCCACCCAAGTTCACACCGAGGCCATCCTTCCAGGCGCCTCGCCCTGTCCAACAGTCTGCACCGGCCAAGCCCTATGGGGGTCCAACCAACAATGCTCCTCCACGTACCAGTTCCGTGACTTGTTTCAAGTGTGGGGAATCTGGTCACTATATGCGTGAGTGTCCCCAGACCAACCCCAACCAGTCTGCTAAAGCTGTTGGCCGTGGCAACCCGACAGGAAAAATATTCCACGCCAAGCCGGTCACCGCTTCACGTGGCCATGTCAACTGTATCTCTGCCGAAGAAGCGCAAGAGGATCCCAACGTTGTTCTCGGTACGCTTCTTGTTAATTGCCACCCGGCATCTGTTCTTTTCGATACAGGAGCCTCTCATTCTTTTATATCTGAAAACTATGCTCGCTTGCATAACGTCGCATTCGGTGATATGCCAACCTCTATGGTAATTCAAACTCCGGGATCCAAATGGCAAACTTCTAGAGTAAGCCATGGAAATGAAATCCAAGTCGACAGACTTGTTTTCCTCGCGTCTTTGATAGCCCTTAAATCTTCAGATATTAATATCATTTTGGGTATGGACTGGATGTCAGCTCATCAAGCCAAAATTGATTGCTTCTCTAGGACTGTTCAACTCACCCATCCTTCGGGGAAGATAGTCAATGTCTTGACCCGAATAGCCAAGCGACAATTATATTCTCTTAACGCCAGCCCTTTGCCAGACCTTGAGGACGTTCCGGTAGTCCGTGACTTTCCGGATGTCTTCCCAGAAGAATTGCCAGGTGTTCCACCCGACAGGGATGTTGAGTTCGTAATAGACCTCATTCCAGGAACCGTTCCGATTGCTAGAAGACCTTATAAGATGGCACCCCTAGAACTAGCCGAGCTTAAGAAACAACTCGATGAGTCCTTGAAAAAGGGTTTCATCCGACCCAGCTCCTCTCCGTGGGCTTGCCCAGTCCTGTTCGTCAAGAAGAAGGATGGTACGGACCGGATGGTTGTAGATTACCGACCTGTCAATTTGGTCACAATCAAGAACAAATATCCGCTTCCCAGGATCAACGACCTGTACGATCAGCTCGCTGGATCCTCAGTCTTCTCCAAGATGGATTTGAGGTTGGGCTACCATCAAATCAAAATCAGAAACGGGGACATTCCTAAAACGGCCTTTGTTACTCGTTATGGCCAATACGAGTACACCGTCATGTCCTTCGGTTTAACCAACGCTCCAGCCACCTTTTCTCGGTTAATGAACTCAATCTTCATGGAGTATTTGGATAAATTCGTCGTGGTTTACCTCGATGATATACTCATCTACTCCAAGAACGAGGAAGAACATGCCGAACATCTAAGGCTAGTGTTGCAGAAACTTCGAGAGCATCGCCTTTATGCCAAATTTTCTAAATGTGAATTCTGGTTGTCAGAAGTGACCTATCTGGGTCATGTAATATCTGGTAAAGATATTGCTGTTAACCCTGAGCGAGTTCAAGCCGTCCTTAACTGGACTCCACCTGAATCGGTCAAGCAAGTTCGGAGCTTTCTGGGCCTAGCGAGCTATTGTCGTCGCTTTGTCGAGAACTTCTCCAAAGTTGCCAAACCTCTAACCGAACTCCTCAAGAAAGATAAGAAGTTCGAATGGACTCCACAATGTGAGCACAGCTTTCAGGAACTGAAAAGACGCCTGACCTCTGCTCCCGTACTGGTACCGCCAGACTTTTCCAAGGACTTTGTTATCTACTGCGACGCCTCGCGACAAGGACTAGGTTGCATTCTCATGCAAGATCGTCACGTAATTGCCTACGCTTCACGGCAATTGCACCCACATGAGGAGAATTATCCTACTCATGATCTAGAGCTTGCAGCCATAGTCTATGCACTTAAGACCTGGCGGCATTACCTCCTCGGTAACCGTTGCGAAATATTCACTGATCACCAAAGTCTGAAGTACATTTTCACCCAACCGGATCTGAATCTCAGGCAGAGACGTTGGGTTGAGTTGATCACAGACTTCGACTTAGGGATAACCTACACCCCAGGGAAAGCCAACGTCATGGCTGATGCGCTAAGTCGTAAATCTTATTGTAACAACCTGATGTTACAACAAAGTCAACCGCTTCTCCATGAGGAATTTCGGAAGCTTAACCTTCACATTGTTCCTCAAGGTTTTCTTTCCACCTTGGTGGCAAAACCTACCCTTACGGATCAGATTATCAAGGCACAGAAGGTAGATCCGGGAATCTCCCGCATCAAGAGAAACATTCGGAAAGGAATTGCGAACTGCTTCTCCATTAATGATCAAGGGGTCGTATACTTCGGGAATCGACTAGTGGTTCCCAAAGTGCGAAACCTGAGGCGTTTGATCCTTAAGGAAGCTCATGAATCTCCTCTCACCATTCATCCCGGTAGCACTAAGATGTATCAGGACCTACGCCAGAGGTTCTGGTGGACTAGGATGAAGAGAGAAATTGCTCAGTATATTGCAAATTGCAACGTCTGTCGTCGTGTAAAAGCAGAGCACCAACGGCCTGCTGGCACCCTTCAACCCTTAGCTATTCCTGAATGGGAATGGGATAAAATTGGTATGGATTTCATTACCGGTTTTCCCAGGACCAAGAGAGGGAATAATGCTATTTTCGTCGTGGTCGATCGTATTTCCAAAGTAGCCCATTTCCTACCTGTTCGAGAGAGTATAACCGCTAGTCAACTGGCAGACTTATACATCTCCCGAATAGTGTCCCTTCATGGTGTTCCTTTGGAAATTAACTCGGATCGAGGAAGTCTTTTCACCTCTCGATTTTGGGAAAGTTTCCAAAATGCTATGGGAACTCGTCTCTCCTTTAGCACCGCCTTCCACCCTCAGTCGAGTGGTCAAGTGGAACGCGTCAACCAGATTCTAGAAGACATGCTTCGAGCCTCTGTTATCTCATTCGGAATGGATTGGGAGAAGTGCCTTCCATTTGCCGAATTCGCTTACAACAACAGCTATCAATCTAGCTTGGGTAAAGCCCCTTTTGAAGTTCTCTATGGACGACGGTGTCGAACACCCCTTAACTGGTCAGAGACCGGGGAAAGACAATTCTTTGGCCCGGATATGATTCAGGAAGCAGAAGAACAAGTTCGCATCATTCGTGAAAAGTTGAAAACAGCCCAATCCCGTCAAAAGAGTCAATATGACCGAAAACATAAGGCTATGACTTTCGAGGTTGACGAGAAGGCTTATCTTCGGGTCACCCCTCTGAAGGGAACCCATCGTTTCGGTATCAAAGGCAAATTGGCTCCTCGTTACATTGGACCTTTTCGCATTCTCGCCAAACGAGGAGAAGTTGCCTACCAGTTGGAACTACCTCCGCATCTCTCCAGAGTCCACGATGTCTTCCACGTTTCTCAACTCAGGCGTTGCTTCTCGGATCCTATCCGTGAAGTGGACCACGAAACGCTTGATCTCCAAGATAATCTTACATATCGAGAGTACCCCGTTCGTATCCTCGATCAGGCCGAACGTACCACCCGACGTCATAATATCAAGTTTCTCAAGGTTCAATGGTCGCACCATTCTGAGGATGAAGCAACTTGGGAAAGGGAGGATCGTCTTCGACTCGAGTACCCCGCCTTCTTCCCGGAGGAACCCAAATCTCGGGACGAGATTCTTTTGAGTGGGGGTGAGTTGTCACAACCTAGCTAGTCATGCATTAGAGTGTTGCATCATGGTTACTCTTTCATCAGAAACTTGAAATGGGGATGACAGAACCCCCAGTCCCCTCTGAAACCAACTAGGGTTTACTAAAATAATTTTCAATGAACCTGAAATGCCCTTCTAAAATGCCCATCATTTTTGTCTTGGTTCAGAACCTCTGCCAAAAGTGGTGCACATTTTCCTAGGCCATCTTAGGGTTTTTGAATTAATTCATAAATATTTGAATTTGGGCATTTAAAATTATATAAAATATTTAAATGCTCAAATATCTCCAAACTAAAATGTTTCATGTTGGAAATAATCCAACTATGGGCCAGGAATAGTTTGGTGATTTTTGAACTAGCCTAGGTATTTTATTTAATTCAACAAAGTTGCAGAAGTATTAGAAAAACAGAAAACAGAAAAATATATAAAGGGAGAAGCTTACCTGGGCTCCTCCCTGTGCGGCCCAGCCAGCTGGCTGGCCCAGCCAGCAGCTGGCCCAGCCCACCTCCCTCCTCTGTCGTCTTCGTCCCGACAGAGGGAGGGGAGTGTGGCCGGCGCGCGCGCGCGCCACCGCGCCACGCCACCTGCTCGCCTGCTTGCCTGCCCTCCCCTCCTCGCTCGACGCCCTGGACGACGCCACGCCTCTCCCCCTGCTCTCTCTCACTCTCCCCCGGCTCTCCTCTCCTCTCCCTCGCTCTCTCTCTCTCACGGCCGAACACCACCGTCGCCGCCGTTCTCCATAGCCATCGTCTCCGGCCACCCCTCGCTCCCCCGACTAGCTCAGAAGCTCCGCCTCGACTCCCTCTTCCTCCCCACCGCTCCACGGGTCCCCGGAAGCCCTGCATCGCCGCCACGTCGCCGTTCCCCTCTTCGGGCTCCGACCGTCGTCGCCGTCGAATTCACCGTCACCAGCGCGTCCCCGAGCCCGCTAACCATCCCTGCAGCTCCGCGGTGAGCCCCCGGATCGTTTCCCCCTTCTTCCCTGGTCTCTTTCGACTTCTAGGCCCTAGCCCCACCTCGGCCGAGAGCTCCACGCCGCCGGCGATGTCGCCGTCGTGGCCACGGTCGCCGTAGCGCCCAACCGAGCACACCATCGTGCTCCCCACCTCACCAGGAGCACGCAGCACGCACCAACGCCTCCCCAAACCTCCTGCAACACTGATCCCGACCGCACCCGAACTCCGGCCGCCGCAGCCGAGCTCGCCGCCGTCAACTCCGGCCACCCCGAGCCCAACCACCACCACCAATAGTCGCGGCTCAACCTCAGCAACACGTAGATGCCTTCCGCCGTCCATTTGGTTGCCGGAATGGCAAAAAGCACTTTCGCCGCCGTCTCGGGCCTCGCCGGCGTCATGTCGCCGGTGGGGTTTGACTTGTCCGACCTGGGGTTTGACCCCCCAGGGTCACTGACGCGTGGGCCCTGTCGGCCAGGTGGTTAGGTTAGCGCTAACTACTGTTAGTCAACCCCCCCTGACACTGACAGTGGGCCCCAGCGCCACTAACCCCTAATTAGGATTAATTTAATCCTGTTTAACCCCCCCTGTCACTGACGTGTGGGCCCCACACGTCAGGTTTGACCTCAGCCAGCCACAGTTGACCACTGACGTCATGCTGACGTCATGCTGACGCAATAATTATGTTTCTGGAATTAAATTAAATCAGGAAATTCCAGAATATTATTTAAACTTCAAAAATTCATAACTTTTATTCTGTAACTCCAAATTGGACAAATTATATATGAAAAATGATCAGAAAAATCCAATCTATCCATCTGTACTATTTTCATGCATGATCAAACAAGTTAAATTGATGTTTTAAGCAGAACAAGGAAAGGCACTTTAAAAGGCCATATTTGAATTTGAAATTTGAATCCTTGATTCAAATTTGTTCAAACACCCCTGGTTTTAGTTGCATTAGCCCAACACACTCATATTGCCATGTTTCATGCATGCATCATATTGTTGCATACTGTTTGGTAATGTTTGTGAATCGGTGCTCTCTGCGGCAGGTTCTGTCCCCGAAGAGTACCCTGATTACCCTAGCGAAGAACCGTATCAGTGCATCGAACCATCAGGCAAGCAACCAACCATTTGATCATATCGATACAATGCCATGTTCTCGCTCCTGCTCTCTTTTACTGCATTAAGACAACGCGATTCAAACTGCTGTGTGCTACGGTAGTTGAACCCATTTCCTCTGCATGACCTGTCATTGCCACAGTAACTAGATGAAACCCACTAGCATGTGTAGGAGTTGCTTGAGCCATATGTATGTGTTGTTCCTACCTTTCTATGCCTGCTATGCTTAGAGTCGTGTCAGGTCTGGTTCATCTGGGTGATGGGCTAGAGTGAAATGTTATGTCGGTAATGAGAGTGGTGTGGTGAACACGATTTGGTAAAGGTATCGATGAGAGGCCATGTAGGAGTACATGGTGGGTTGTTTCGTTGAAGCCGACCTTAAGCACTGAGATCTGTATGTGTGATTTAAGAATCAGCTACTACCATGCATTGGGCCCGAAACCAATGGACCCTCTCGACTTCTTATTCACCCTAGTTCTCCGTCCAGGAGTTGCAAGTAGTTTCTGGTGTTTGTAGCCTACTGGAGGCCGTGGACAGCGCTGACCGTAGGGGTGGGCTGTGATGCGGTAGGTACGTGGCCGGGTGTACCGAATACCCGTTAGGTATCTCGGGAACCCTGTTCACATCGTTCGGGGCCGTATGGGAAACCTCGGCCGGACTCCCTGCGGATGGAACCTGAATAGGCGATAAACCTGGACTGGAGGCTTAGGTGATTAGGTAGGTCGTGGCCGACACCCACATTGGGCTTCCGCTTGAAGGTTGCCGAGTACATGTCGTGTAAACGACGGTAAGTGGTGAGAGCGTGTATGAAGAAGTACACCCCTGCAGGGTTAACATGATCTATTCGAATAGCCGCGTCCGCGGTAAAGGACTACTTGGTTGCCTATACAGTTCATAGACAAGTAAATGGAAACTGTTAAAAGCCTCAAGATAAGTGTGAGTGCCGAGGATGGCTCTTCCGTAGGAAGACGGAGGTGGATCCTCGGTAGTGTATTGAAGTGGTGAGTAGTGGACTCGTGTGCGAAAAACCATTTCAAGTTGAAGTATCGTAGGATAGTCTAGCCAAGAGTCAAAGCTGGCTTGCTGCAATAACTCCACCAACCCTTCTTGATACTATGCATGTATGTAGGATCTGATGTAAGTCTTGCTGAGTACCTTTGTACTCATGTTGCTATAATTTACATTTTTACAGAAGACGCTGCAACCCCTTCTGATGGGTTCTATGTAGACGTTGGCATCAATGAGTAGGCTAAAGACCCAGGTGGTGACCCTGAGCTTGTGAAGGACCACGTAGTATAGCTAGGCTTTCCAAGCCTCTTTTATTTTACTAGTTGTCTGTACTCATACAAGTTACTTCCGCTGCTGGTTTGTATGACTGTATGACTTGTATGTTGGGTCGTGAGACCCGTACCTTTGTGTATGTTATGTATGGCTCCCTGAGCCTTAAATAAAGTACTTGTGTCGTAGAGTCATGTTGTGATGCTTCGTTGTATTTGCACATATCGAGCATATTGCGTGTATGACTGAAATGCTTGGTATGTGTGGGATCTGACCATCTAGTTGTTTATCTTTAGTAGCCTCTCTTACCGGGAAATGTCTCCTAGTGTTACCGCTGAGCCATGGTAGCTTGCTACTGCTCTAGAACACTTAGGCTGGCCGGCATGTGTCCTTCTTCGTTCCTGTGTCTGTCCCTTCGGGGAAATGTCACGCTTTGAGTACCGGAGTCCTGTTAGCCCGCTACAGCCCGGTTTACCGGAGTCCTGCTAGCCCAGTGCTACAGCCCGGACCCACTTGCTGATGACCGACACGTTCGAAGCTGGGTCATGGATGCCTGTCCCTGTAAGTCTGTGCCACTTTGGGTTTACGACTAGTCATGTCAGCCCGGGCTCCTTATCATATGGATGCTAGCGACACTATCATATACGTGAGCCAAAAGGCGCAAACGGTCCCGGGCAAAGGTAAGGCGACACCCGTGGGGATACCGTGCGTGAGGCCGCAAAGTGATATGAGGTGTTACCGGCTAGATCGATGTGACATTGAGTCGGGGTCCTGACAAGTTGTAAACATAAACTTTCTGCCGCCCTTTACTCTGTTTTATTTGTTTATAATAGAAACCGGTGTAGAGTTAGATACGTGTAGTGCTTGAAGATTTGTCCTCTTAATTACATATGGTGCCCAACATTTGGTAATGTTATAAACCTAGGTATATGGTCTTTGTAGCTTTTATCCTTCAGTGAGTGTTGGTGCATTGGCTGTAAGATAAAATAGTTCATTTTCATTTGTTCGAATAATAATGAGCATATGAAATGGAATATCTTGAGTCCGGGCATCATTAGTAGGGGTTACTTACGGTATGAAATGATTATACCAAATTTCGTTGACAGGTTTATATGGCCTCAACTACTGCTGCTATAGTAATCAGTTTTGTGCTGTGTGTTTTGTTACTTTGCCATTTGACTTACATTTGACACACTTTTCTTTGGAATAATTTCAAGAAACTTCATGTTTACTCTGGTTTTATAGTGGACGTTAATCTCATTTCTAGGCACTGTAAGATTTAAGAATTTTGGACATTTAATTCATTTTTATATTTGTTGCAATTATATTATTTCTACTATCTATTCATCTCTGTTAAAAAAAATCTAAGATTCTTGTAAATATGCAGGTAAGATTGGGAAGCTGGCTACTTGATGCTGCCCATCACAGTTAGCCATGACATGATGGTTGCCATCAGGAGGGCTGATAGCAAGAACCTAAATATCGACCTCGATAGTTTGTATGTTTTGCTGATGTAAAATGAACTGTACTAGTTCCTAATTGTGATGTGTGATTTTTTATTCAATATATATTTTAAGTTATCATTTTGTAGAGGATTTTGTAAACTGCTACATTGTAAATATATACAGATGGCTGCATATTGGTTGAACCGTGTAATGTTATACACTTTGCAAATACTTGTTATTGGGCCACGCATTATGCTAAAAATGTATCAAATAAAAATTAGACCGAAAGAAATAGGTTAATGTGCTAGACCATGATGAATTCTGTGACGGAATGTAGTGTCCACGTAGGCGGCCATGTCATTTGAATTGGACACTCAAAAATCCTACGTGGCGCTAATCAATGACGGTTTGTTCCGTCACAATGGATTGGGCCTTGGCGGGCCTCGGGCAGATCCATGACGGACAAGTATCGTCATGTAAGGCACGAGATCAAACTATGACGCGATATACATGACGGATTGCAAGTCCATCGTGGATGGGTACCCTTGACAGTTTTCCATTGATTTGTGACGGATCAGGTCCGTCATGTATTAACAGATTTCTTGTAGTGTAGCCTCTCCGATGATGTGTGAGTAGTTTACCTCAGACCTTCGGGTCCATAGTTATTAGCTAGATGGCTTCTTCTCTCTTTTTGGATCTCAATACAATGTTCTCCCCCTCTCTTGTGGAGATCTATTCGATGTAATCATCTTTTGCGGTGTGTTTGTTGAGACCGATAAATTGTGGGTTTATGATCAAGTTTATCTATGAACAATATTTGAATCTTCTCTGGATTCTTTTATGTATGATTGGTTATCTTTGCAAGTCTCTTCGAATTATCAGTTTAGTTTGGCCTACTAGATTGATCTTTCTTGCAATGGGAGAAGTTCTTAGCTTTGGGTTCAATCTTGCGGTGTCCTTTCCCAGTGACAGTAGGGGCAGCAAGGCACGTATTGTATTGTTGCCATCGAGGATAACAAGATGGGGTTTATATCATATTGCATGAGTTTATCCCTCTACATCATGTCATCTTACTTAAAGCGTTACTCTATTGTTTTGAACTTAATACTCTAGATGCATGCTGGATAGCGGTTGATGTGTGGAGTAATAGTAGTAGATGCAGGCAGGAGTCGGTCTACTTGTCTCGGGCGTGATGCCTATATACATGATCATACCTAGATATTCTCATAACTATGCTCAATTCTGTCAATTGCTCAACAGTAATTTGTTTACCCACCCTAATACTTATGCTCTCGAGAGAAGCCACTAGTGAAACGTAAGGCCCCCGGGTCTATTTTCTATCATATTAATCTTCCGTCAACAAGCTATTTCTTGCACCGTTTTTATTTCGCTTTATTTACTTTTCATCTTTATCATAAAAATACCAAAAATATTATCTTATCATATCTATCAGATCTCACTTTCGTAAGCGACCGTGAAGGGATTGACAACCCCTTTATTGCGTTGGTTGCGAGGATTTTATTTGTTTGTGTAGGTGCGAGGGACTCGTGCGTGGCCTCCTACTGGATTGATACCTTGGTTCTCAAAAACTGAGGGAAATACTTACACTACTTTGCTGCATCACCCTTTCCTCTTCAAGGAAAGACCAACGCAGTGCTCAATAGGTAGCAAGAAGGATTTCTGGTGCGAGGGACTCGTGCGTGGCCTCATGCAACAATTATAACATAGGGTGACACAGAACTAGCTCCAGTTCATCAATGTAATGTAGGCATGTATTCCGAATATAGTCATACGTTCTTATGAAAAAGAACTTGCATGACATCTTTTGGCCTACCCTCCCGTGGCGGCGGGGTCCTATTGCAAACTAAGGGATATTGAGGCCTCCTTTTAATAGAGTACCGGAACAAAGCATGAACTCCTCAAACTACGGTCATCACCGGGAGTGGTCCCGATTATTGACACTTCGGGGTTATCGGATCATAACACATAGTAGGTGACTATTGACTTGCAAGATAGGATCAAGAACTCACATATATTCATGAAAACATAATAGGTTCAGATCTGAAATCATGGCACTCGAGCCCTAGTGACAAGCATTAAGCATAGCAAAGTCATAGCAACATCAATCTCGGAACATAATGGATACTAGGGATCAAACCCTAACAAAACTAACTCGATTACATGATAAATCTCATCCAACTCATCACTGTCCAGCAAGCCTACGATGGAATTACTCACGCACGACGGTGAGCATCATGAAATTGGTGATGGAGGAAGGTTGATGAAGTCGATGGCGACGGATTCCCCTCTCCAGAGCCCCGAACAGACTCCAGATCAGCCCTCCCGAGAGAGATTAGGGCTTGG
Source organism: Triticum dicoccoides (assembly GCF_002162155.2). Lineage (NCBI taxonomy): Eukaryota > Viridiplantae > Streptophyta > Magnoliopsida > Poales > Poaceae > Triticum > Triticum dicoccoides. The sequence goes on from NC_041384.1 coordinate 748,433,820, forward strand.
CGGCGGCTTCGTATCGTAAAACATGATGAATACTTCTCCCTAATTTTTTTCTCCACGAACGTGAATATATAGAGTTGGAGTTGAGGTCGGTGGAGCCTTAGGGGGTCCACGAGATAGGGGGCGCGCCCCCCACCCTCGTGGACAGGGTGTGGGCCCCCTGGTTTTGATTCTTTCGCCAGTATTTTTGATAAATTCCAAAAATATTCTCCGTGAAGTTTCAGGTCATTCCGAGAACTTTTATTTCTGCACAAAAATAACACCATGGCAATTCTGCTGAAAACAGCGTCAGTCCGGGTTAGTTCCATTCAAATCATGCAAGTTAGAGTCCAAAACAAGATCAAAAGTGTTTAGAAAAGTAGATACGATGGAGACATATCAATATATAGGACAATGGTATTCGGACAAGGAAGAGTTTTGGAGTGCGCCTAATAGTCATCGGGTCACCGGAAGGGGTTCAGGTTCCGAATACCCCCGGTGAGTGTATGGGCCTAATGGGCCAAAAGGGGGGCAGACCAGCCCCTGGTGCACCCCTTCCTTGGACAACCGGCCTTAGGGGGGAGGAAAGGGGAGGGGTGGCCCCTCCTTCCTTTCACTCCTCAAGTGAGAAAGGAAAGGAGGGGGTGGGGCGCCACCCTCCCCTGCCTTCCTCCTGCACTCATACATGGCAGGGGGTGCAGCTTGGGGCAGGACCCCAAGTGGGATTCGGCCCCACTTGGGGCACCTCCAGGTTGTCTCCTCCCTCCCCCACCTATATATCAACCACAATATTGTCTTAGCCGTGTGCGGCGCCCCCGTCCACCATTTACTCCCTCGGTCATATTTTCGTAGTGCTTAGGCAAAGCCCTACGGAGATCACATCACCATCACTGTCACCACGCCGTCGTGCTGCCGGAACTCATTTACTACCTCGCCGTCTTGCTGGATCAAGAAGGCGGAGGATGTCACCGAGTTGAACGTGTGCAGAACGCAGAGGTGTCGTACGTTCGGTACTTGATCGGTTGGAGCACGAAGAAGTTTGGCTACATCAACCGCATTGTTAAACGCTTCCGCTTACGGTCTACGAGGGTACGTAGACACACTCTCCCCTCTCGTTGCTATGCATCTCCATGGATAGATCTTGTGTGTCCGTAGAATTTTTTTGTTTTCCATGCAACGTTCCCCAACAACTCCGACTCCGTAAGTACCTATTCACCAAGAAAAAAATCAGATAGAATGATTCATCGCGTTTTACGATACGGCGCTGAGCTTCCCCTTCCCCTTCCCATTGAAAAACCCCATGGTGGCTAGGGTTTGGGCTTGCTAGCGTTTCTAGTGGTCGGTGAGGGAGCACCGCGTGGCAAGATGTGGACAGGTGTTGGAAGTGGATGAGACCGGCCCCGCCGCACGCTTCCATTAAAAAGGACGAGCACGCGGACCTTCCACCCACTATCAGGCGGACCCCGAGGTAGGTGCTGACATGTAATAAGACGCGTGCGGTGGTTGAGCGGCGGACTAGTGGGCCTGCGACGGACACGGAGTGGACGCGGGGCGCTGTTTTTTCGTGTCCGCGAGAACGCATCTGGCTCAAATTTAGGCATGAAAATGAGTCGGCGCGGGCACGAAGCAGACATGATTTAAGTTTGGGTCTATGTGTTGGACCACCGTTTTTGTCTGCAGCGATCCAAAAGGATGGGCAAACGAAATTGATCGTCCGGTTGGAGCTACTCTTACTCCATTCCGACCCCAGATTTGGATCCAAGCACTGGGCGCGGGAGGAGCGAGATCACACCGACGAGGTCAGAGCGTCGTGAGGAACGGCAGCAGAGGTCGCCCTCTCACTCAATAGAAATCCACGTCAGGACACATCAGGCAAGATGTACCAGGAGCTAGCATCTAGGAGAACTAGATGATACCCCGCACGTTGTTGCGGGAATATTTTACAACATATTTCAATGTGATTCGTTGTATGAATAATGAATAAGTGAAGTAATAATATAAAAAGCTAAAACTGAAAATACATATAATTTATTATGTTGATTACTATATAATTGTAATTTTTTATTAAATCTAAATAGCATAGTAGAATGAAAATTCTCTTGGATGTTTGCATGTTGAGATGAGTCTTTTTTCATGCATGTTTAATGATGAAGTGCCATGCTTGCATGTTAGGAGACATATGATAGTGGAGGTGGCCCTTTTCTCATGCATGCTATGGGATGATGTGGCATACTTGCATGTTGAGAAAAATAGTTAGTGGGGGCTAGCTATTTAGATATAATTTATTATGTTGATTACTATATAATTGTAATTTTTTTATTAAATCTAAATAGCATAGTAGAATGAAAATTCTCTTGGATATTTGCATGTTGAGATGAGTCTTTTTTTCATGCATGTTCAATGATGAAGTGCCATGCTTGCATGTTAGGAGACATATGATAGTGGAAGTGGGCCTTTTCTCATGCATACTATGGGATGGTGTGGCATGCTTGCATGTTGAGAAAAATAGTTAGTGGGGCTAGCTATTTAGATATAGAAGATGCACCAGGCAGGAGGATGAGAATGATGAAATCGACGTCAGCGCATCTTTCAGGTGTTAACCGCAGAATATAAGTACTTCAAATCATAACCACCAAAACAGCCCAAGTCAGATGACTCACTTATCAATTTACTTTGAGACATTACCCTACCCTGTAGTTGCTCTCATCGTTTGGAAAGCTGTGTGGTGCACTAAAATGATAAACAGAGTACAAATCATGCTGAGAATATAAAACAGAATGTGCAACATTATAAACCAGGACAGTTTGGCCGAGTGGTCTAAGGCGCCAGATTTAGGCTATGGTCCGAAAGGGCGTGGGTTCAAACCCCACAGCTGTCATACTTTTTTATTTTATTCAAACCCCACAGCTGTCATACTTTTTTATTTTATTTTTAGCTGCCCCCACCCCCACCCCCCTCTTTTCTCTTTTGTTATGGAGGCAAGGAGCAGTATTCCCCCCCACCCCCCCTCTTTTCTCTTTTGTTATGGAGGCAAGGAGCAGTATTTTGGTAAACTGCACTAAGTCATGCTTACATCGGCTCATGGAAATTCTTCAAGACATCCTTCATTTCTTATTTTGTGAGTACTAATTAATTAAGAAAAAAGCTAAACTACCCTTTGTGAATTTTTAGTAATTGTTAGTACTAATTAATAGGTGCCATTTTTCCAAACCTTTTATTTTAACGTCCTTTCATTTTTCCTGTTTTTGTAGATCCATGAAGCAGCCTCTCAGCCTCTCAAAAAATAATGTTCTTATGTTTTCATCTATATCTATACCTACAAATAAAGAGAGGTACGAGTTTCTCATAAAAAATAAAGATATGTACGTATCTCCAAATTTTTGGACCGTTCATGTCTAGAATTATTTTCTCCCGCACTATCTGAGGTAGTACTCTCCTGTTCTTTCACTCCCTCTATCTCTGATTGCCACCGTCATTTACCCCACCTTTCGCGGTCCACCGCCGCATGGACCCGATCAAGATGTTTGAAGTTCCGCCGAAGGCGAAGGATCCAAAGGTGGTGGCTGCCCGCAAGATCAACTCAGTGAAACACAACGCGCACCGCCACAGACAGAGGAGCATGGAGCTAGCAACTACGACGACCCATCAGGTGTCACTGCCCGATGCACTCTCCAGCCTGGCCGGAGTAGCTGCAAATGTTGTACTACTACGTCGTCAAGCAGTAGTCTCCGACCACCTCTGCCCCACACGTGCCATGGCGTGTGGACCTCAACACGCCCATCTAGAGTTATGGAGTCGTCGTAACTATGGTCGGGAAATCACCGGAGGTTGCTTGCCAGGAGACACCAAAACGACGATTTCACAATCTGGGGGCATGGGGAAGAAGGCGAAGGTTGGACAAGGAGATCCAACCCCGGCCATGTTGACGTCGCAACACCGGGTGGCCGCGGCCCGCGGTGCAGCATGGCTAGTCGACGTCGCCAGCATCGGTGGCCTCCCCGACGCAGCCCGGTGCGTCATAGAGTGAGTGAGCAGAAGATAGAGGGGCGGCTAGCACTAGTAGAAAAGGGGGCAAAGGTCCAGCCCGGGTCAGCCCATTAGTTCCGGTTCAGTCACGAACCGAGACTAATGTGAGCATTGGTCCCGGTTCGTGCGGTTAAGGCATTAGTCCCGGTTCACCTGAGCCCTTTAGTCCCGCTTTGTGTCTCAAACCGGGACTAAAGATTAGACCTTTAGTCCTGGTTTTAGACACAAACCGGGACTAAAGGGTGCAATGCCCTTTAGTCCCGGTTTGTGTCTCAAGCCGGTACTAAAGGTCCCATTTTCAAACTCTACCCCCCCTATCGCCTTTTTTGTTTCGAAAAAATAAAAGAAAATGATAAAAACTTCAAAAAACAAAATCCTTCGGGAGGTAGTTATATTACTACATCTACTAGTTAGGAAAATTTAAAAACTTAAATTTGGACATGTTTTGCAAAAAATGTAGGGAAAATGTAAAACGGCTATAACTTTTGCATACGATGTCGAAAAAAAACGTATAATATATCAAAATGTTCAGAACGAAAATCCGCTTTTGATTTTGACAGCCTATGGCCTGTTTGCAAATTTTTAGAATCCTCAAATTCTAAAAGGAAAAAAAGTTATGCTCAAATTTCAGGTTTTTTTTGAATTTTTGTTAAATCTGGTCAAACTATGGTCAAACTACTTATTCAAGAAGTATTAGTGTTACTAAATAATTATTCAAGAATATTAATGTTACTAAATAATTATTTTGGTTTTTTTTGAATTTTGGTCAACTATGGTCAAACTGTGGTCAAACAATGGTCAAACTACTTATTCAAGAAATATTAGTGTTACTAAATAATTATTTCAGCTTTTTGAATTTTGGTCAAATCTGGTCAAACTATGGTCAAACTGTGGTCAGACTAGGGTCAAACTACTTATTCAAGAAATATTAGTGTTACTAAATAATTATTGATTTTTAGAACATTAGTTTCAAACTCAAACAGTGAAATGTGTGACTTCATGCTCAAGCTAAATTCCTGAGGATTAATAGGATTGACATCTTACTATTGTCAGGAAAACAACAAGTGCAGACTTGGAAACGAGGGAGAATAGAACCCGAAAGTTAAGCGAGCTCAGTCTGGAGTAGTGAGAGGATGGGTGACCGTTCGGAAAGTTAGATGATTTGGAATGATGAGGGGTGATTGGAGATTAAAGGTTAAATTGAGCAGTGATGAGGGGTGATTAGAGATTAGAGATTAAAATAATTCAGAAATTTAAAATTCTAATTTTTTTTAAAAAAAATATAAAATTTTCTTTAATACCGGTTGGTGTTATTAATCGGGACTAAAGGTGAACCTCCAGGCAGCGGCCACGTGAAGGGCCTTTAGTCCCGGTTTCAGTAAGAACCGAGACTAAAGGAGGAGGCTTTAGTACCGACCCTTTAATCCCGGTTCCAGAACCGGGATAAAGGCCCTTTTTTTTACTAGTGTTGCGGGAGCTAGATGGGACGAGGGCAGAAGATGTTGCTGCGTGCGGCACTGAGAGCCGAGGTACCGCGCGCGTCGGAGGAGCGGGCGAGGAAGACGCAGCGGTGGCGAGTGTGGATAAGGAGGCGGAGGCGGTTGCGGCCCACATGGAGAAGCGTGTGCCGGGTGGGAGCGGCCGATCACGCGCGCTCGATCCGGCTCGTTTTCGAGTAGATGAGTTTGACGCGTCATCGCGTCCGGATCGTGTCTCGCAGCTGGCAATGCAGCATCATATATACGTGAGGGAGTACGTCCCATGGGCACAGAAAAAAGGACCTCTCGTGTGAGGAAGTACAGTCCATAGATACAAAGGAAACCGAACGTGCCCAGCGGTGCTGCAAGGGCTTCCTTCAACGAGCGGACTGGCGATGCGGCTCGCCGGCGGTGGATGTTGGCTGCTGCAAGCCGGACGGCGAGTGCGGCGAGAGGGAATCCGCCTCGCGCGAGCGGCTGTTCGTGCGTGCCAGCGGCGAGCGCTGCGAGGATGCTGCGTTCGCGCCGCGGGCGGTGCTGCCACGGAGAGGGGAGACAAACATGATCCGTCAGACGATTACATTGATATTTGTACGGCCCAAGCC
>NC_041384.1:748440369-748456829 GCF_002162155.2 Triticum dicoccoides
CAGCCTAGACGATTACATTGATATTTGTACAAAAACTTAAAAACATAAACTAAAAACTACAACTACGCCTAGCACTACTACGCCACTGTCGTCGTCCGCCGCTGCCCGCCTTCTATATGCCGAGGAGCTTGTAGAACCAGATGTAGTCGCCGTCGCTGTCATCCCTGACCAGCGTCGTCGATGCGTGGGGGGTTGGACGGCCCGGGTGCGTCCTCGTCGTCGCTGTCGAGGACGACGCCGCCGCCTTCCTCACGTCCGCGGTAACGAGCGGCGATCTCCTCGAAGGCGTGGCACTAGCGCTCCAGCTGCTCGCGGGCATACTCCGCCCTCGCCCATTTGAGGGTGGTCTCGTGGGCGGCCATGTCCACGGGCTCCTTCTTCACGGGGAGAAACCCCGGCTCGGTCTTCGGCCTGACGAGCCGGGAAGAAGAAGGAAAGGGGTGGCCGCCCTCGCGGATGACGAGGGCACCACCGCGGGTACGGCGCTCGAGCGGCGTCTCCTGTGGCTCCGTCTTGATGGGGCGGAATGCCGGCGAACCAGAGGAAAGGGAACCAAAGCTCGACGAGGAGGAGGTCGCCATCTCCATCCGCCGCGGCGTCCAGGAGCTGCCGCGGCAGCGCGAGAAGCTGGGGGCGCCGGGTACTCCAGGCGCGCCGTGTTGCCGGCCTCAATTTGCTCGAGGACGGCTTTGAGGGTGCGGCCGGGGACGCCCCACCATCGGCGCCACCCCTCGGAGTTGTGGCAGCCGCGGGGCTCGACGCCGTTCGAGGAGGCGAGCTGGTCGGCGTGGCGGCGTTCGAAATACATAGTCCACAGCGTGTTGCTGTCGGGGGCGTACCTCAGCTGATTACGCACCTCCTCCGTCAGCGAGGACCGGATGCACGCGATCTCGGCGCGGCGGGCAGCGCCGGTGGGTGAGTGGTGGCACTGGGACTCCACCGGTGCTCAGCTTCCACGTGACCGGCACCCGCATGTCCGGCGGTGCTGGGTAGTCGGCCTCGTAGAGGAGTTGTGCCTTGTCCTCGTGCAGATGACAGCGGCCGAAGCCATTCGCTGCCGCGTCGTCGCCTGGGTAGCGCTCGGCCATGCTCGTCGGCGGGGAGAAAGGAAGAGGAGAGACGAGCTCGGTCGAGAGGGGCATCAGCGGGGACAGGAGGAGCTGTGGCGAATGGAGTGTGTGCTCCCGGCGAGGGCGGCTTTTATAGCCGGGCTTGGGACGGTGGGAGGGCGGCCGACATGTGTACGTGTGGCGGGCTCGGGCGGGACACGCGTCGCCGCGCCTTCATTGCACCGCCCGTGAGGCATCAATGGTGGCTGACCGGCGCGGCAGCGTGGTAGCCTTGCTATTGATTCCCCACGGGAACCGAGGAGATGAGGACGATGATGCGCCAGGCTCGCTGACTCGGTGGGCCCACCGTGCTTTCGCGCCAAAAATATTCCCCCGGCGCCCCCAGGCGCCCCCCCCCAGCGCGCCGGGTTCGGTCTGGGTCAACCAGCGCCAAATTTGGGCCTTACCGGCGAAAATTAGGCTTCTGGAGACACAACTGGGCCGTTTTTCAGCGCCGACGCTAAAAAAGTGCCTTGGGGGGGCTGTTGGGGGCGCGGCTGGAGATGCTTTTAGCTTTCTTCCATTTCTAATGAAAATGGTGTTTTTTTTTCTTTAATTCAGGCACAACAAGTGTGGCATCATGTTGCATATTATTCACACAGGAATCATGACCATGCGTGAAGAGTTTGCTGCTGGATCCCAAGGGTAAAAGTGTGTGTTGCTGTGAAGCCACAGAGGCAGCAGATCAAAATTTCCTGATTAATCATCATCATCTTTTTCTTTGTGATTCCTTATACCGTAATATTAATCGGCTATACCATGATACAATCATACAAGTGCCTGGATCATAGAAGCATTACCGGCCAATGCAAAGAAAACAAATCATTATCTCTAAGCAGAAGAAAAAAAAAAGCTGGATCAAATGTTATTTTTGTGGTACCATCCTCTTTTGCAGCCCTCTGTAGCATGTCTTCTAGCCTAGGATGTATATTGCAGAATGTTTTTGCAACAAAGATTATATTGCAGAATTTTTGTCTGCATCATCACACTGTTCCGTTGCCACTGCAACATTCCCCATGTTTTCGGAAACATAGACAATGTTGCAAAATCCTAAGACTTGTGGTGTATGGGACCGTTCGACACGTGGCTAGCTCTCGATGTGACGGATCATGATGCATAGATCGGCCGGATGATTCTAATCATTTCCCATATCATTGGATCCATCATAAAATATATTTTTCATATTATATTTATTTTGTATAGTGAATGTTGACGATTTTTAATATAAATTTGGTGAAACTTCACGAAGTTTGACTTGGAGGAAATCTAATATGCAGAGTAAGAAGGACTGGAAGGAGTACTAAGGGGTTTTGCCGACGTTAATAAAGTGGTTTCGTGTAATTGACTCTATCTTTGTTATTTTCCGACCTTTCATTTTTGCTTCTTCATTCATAAGTCCATGGAGCCGAGAATTCGCATGGAAACTCTCATGCAAAACTGCAGTAAACCATGCTTAAATTGGCTCAAGGAAATTCTTGGACCACAACCTTTCTTGTTTGCCCACTTTCTTCTTTTGCTGTCAACCATTTCACACCAATCTCATTTTTTTTAGCTTGACAATCTCATTTTTTTAGCTTGACAATCTCATGCTTTAATTTTGTGATATGACAATTAAATTGCTGATTTCTGACATGATGCGGTCTGCATTTAACTACCTATAATACGTACTGATATACTGGAATTGTTACTTGCTCGCCTTTTCATAGTGGTTAGATTTCTTTTATTTCTGAAATGAAAAATGGCGCTCTGTTTCTAGCTCAGGCACAACAAGTGTGGCATCATGTTGCATGTTATTCACACAGGAATCATGACATTGTGTGGAGAGTTTGCTGCTGGATCCTGACTCCTGAGGGTGCTGTGAAGCCACGGAGGCAAATCAAAATTTCCTGATTAATTATGATCATTTGTGATTCCTCATACCATAATGTTAATCGCCTATACGACGATACAAGTGCCTGGATCACAGAAGCAACCTACTCTCAGTGACAAGTGAGGATTTTCAAGAGAGCCCAATTATATGCCGATGGAGAAAGAAAAATCGTTATCTCTAGGCAGAAAAGAAGCTGGATCAAATGTTATTTTGTGGTACCATCCTCTTCTGCAGTAGTACTTTGTAGCATGTCTTGTAGCCTAGGAACACATGCTTTATTTTAACCCCTTCATCACATGGAACTGACAGTGGCTCTCTGCTTCCATGATACTCCTAAAGAGCAAGGTTCAGACTGAAAAAGGAGCACCAAGTGCAAGTGGCAATAGAAAACTGCACACCCATCCGAACCCCATTTCCTCCATCAGAAAAATCGTCTCGTCTCTGAAAGAGACCTTTGAAACCCCCTCTGAAATCTCTGAAAGAGACCCATTTCTTCCAGCAGAAACAATGCAATGCTGGCTGGCATTTCAAATCCTGCCTGGACCAGTCATGACTTGCGTGCCTCTGCTCGCCCAGGGGTCGTAAACAACGGGTTAACAAAGTCTTCTCGCCTCATTTCACATCCCCATCTGAAGAACTACTAGTCCCCTTCCTCGGTTCCTCCTCCTGTCCCCCTCTCCCATGGCCCAATCCTGGGCCTTCTTCCTCCTCGTCGTCCTCTGCTTCTGCTGTGTGTCCGACCTCATCTGCGGCAGCAATGGGGAGCGAGTCTTCCTCTACCCGCAGTCCCAGAAGGTCTCGTCCATCGTCAGCCAGAGGTACCGGACCGCCTACCACTTCCAGCCCCCCAAGAACTGGATCAACGGTATGTTCATACGCCTCCCTCTCTCTGATTGCTTGCTTCCTGGGCCATCTGTTGGCTTTTTGGCTGTGGCCAATCAGATGGTGTGATTTGGTCTGCTTTGCTTGTTCTTGGGTGTTGCTGGAAAAGCTAGTGATCTGATTGGCTGGTTGTTCTGTTCAGCTGTAGAAGCCGAGTTAATTCTGTTTGTGCTAGTATTATTGAATAATTTACTTGCTAAATATAAATATACATGTTGTAGTAAATTTTTTGAGGCAGTGTTGTTAATATTGCATACTGTTTTTGCTGTCAGAAAGTAGTTATTACATGGTGAGGGGGACGGTAGGTGGCCAACTCATTACTTGTGTTTCTGAATGTTGCACACATTAGGTGCTCTCTGTACCTGCAGTTGGATTTTCAGTGACACCACTATAGTATGATGATAGCCATGTTTTCTAGATTCTTGCCCAAAACGGACGTGTTCACTGTATAGTGATTTGCTTTCCCAAGAATGCTTGCCCACATCCATAGTATTCTCTGAAGATGTCCAAATTTGCTCCACCGTTAGTGCTGCTTTTTGTCAGAAAGCATCCACTTAACATCAGGTGTCTGGGAAATATTAGACAGATCTGTTGCTGCAAGTAATGAAGTACTGGCCTGTTTTGGAATCCAGAATATGTTTTCTCCTGTTACTATTGCCAATTATCAAATCCTATTAGCTGTGTGCATATGTTACTGCAAATCGTTGACATTCTCTCACCTTTTTCATGTATCCGATGGATTGGCGATCCTTGGAAATCTACGAAAACACAAAAGATCCAAACGGTATGAATATTTCAGGCACAAAGCACTTTTGAATTGCAGCACCCTACATCTTACACTGCCTTCTTAAACATTTCAGGGCCAATGTACTACAATGGCATATACCATGAGTTCTACCAGTACAACCCCAATGGCTCCGTCTGGGGTAACATAGTTTGGGGCCACTCAGTTTCTACAGACCTCATCAACTGGATTCCACTTGAAACCGCAATAGCGCGGGACACCCCGAGCGACATAAACGGTTGCTGGACCGGCTCAGCCACAATCCTCCCCGGTAACCGACTGGTCATCATATACACCGGTGCCGACCCGGAAAAGCGTCAGGTCCAAAACATTGTGGTTCCGAAAAACATGTCTGACCCGTACCTGAGGGAATGGACCAAAGCCGGCAATAACCCGGTGATCCAGCCGGTCGGTCCAGGCTTGAACTCGGGCCAGTTCAGGGATCCGACTACCGGTTGGGTTGGACCTGATGGACTGTGGAGGATAGCAGTTGGTGCTGAGCTCAACGGCGACAGTGCTGCACTTTTGTACAAGAGCAAAGACTTTCTGAACTGGACTAGAGTTGACCACCCACTGTATTCATCCAATTCCTCCTCTATGTGGGAGTGCCCGGATTTCTTCGCGGTATTGCCAGGCAATAGCGGTGGACTGGACCTGTCTGCAGCGATCCCGAATGGTGCCAAGCATGTCCTCAAGATGAGCCTGGATTCCTGTGACAAGTACATGATTGGGGTTTATGATCTGAAAAGTGACACCTTTATTCCAGATACTGTCCTAGATGACCGCCGGCTATGGTTGAGGATCGATTATGGTAATTTCTATGCCTCAAAGTCATTTTTCGACTCGAAGAAGGGCAGGAGGATCATATGGGGTTGGACTAACGAGACAGACAGTTCTTTGGACGATGTTGCAAAAGGTTGGGCAGGAATCCATGTAAGAAAATCTGCCTCTCATTCGCTATAACTGCTTCATATTGAAATATTGATTTACCAAATCAGTGTAGCAACTTTAACATTTTTGCTATTACTTTTAGGCAATTCCCAGGACAATTTGGTTAGACAGCCATGGCAAGCAGTTGCTGCAATGGCCAGTTGAAGAGGTCGAGTCCCTTCGAGGAAATGAAATCAACCATCAAGGACTAGAGCTGAAGAAGGGTGGTCTGTTTGAGATTAAGGGAACTGACAGTTTCCAGGTAGTTTCCTGTACACAAACAGGCTTGCCTTTGTCATCCAGAGAAAAAATCCCTCAAAAAGTCCCACGCCAATAAACTGATAGTTACATATTTGGCAACAAAAACACTAGCATATATTCTTCAGCTTAGGTGTTCTGTATTTTTCAGAGCAACTGTAGCTGATCCGGCACGTCATTCTCTTGAAACAGGCTGATGTGGAGATAGACTTTGAGCTGACGTCCATCGATAAAGCCGATCCTTTCGATCCCTCCTGGCTTTTGGACGTCGAGAAGCATTGCCGGGAAGCGGGTGCATCAGTCAATGGTGGCATAGGGCCATTTGGACTTGTTGTCCTGGCCTCTGACAACATGGAGGAGCACACTGCTGTGCACTTCCGGGTGTACAAGTCAGAGCAGAAGTACATGATACTCATGTGCTCTGATCTAAGAAGGTTAATGCTTATGGTTCTTGCCTTAATGTTTTATTTATCTCTACAAATGTCTGAAAACTAAAAACAATTATTTTCTTTTTTTGCACAGTTCTTCATTGAGACCAGGACTGTACACACCAGCCTATGGAGGCTTCTTTGAATATGACCTTGAAAAAGAAAAGAAGATATCTCTGAGAACTCTGGTGAGCTTGGAAGGCCTTTTCATTTCTCATGTTGCTCACTTCACGCGCTTTGTGTCAGAACTGAAAATGGATGATGTGCCGTGCAGATTGATCGGTCGGCAGTGGAGAGCTTCGGCGGTAGCGGCAGGGTCTGCATCATTGCCAGAGTGTACCCCGTGGCGGTTGTCGACGGCGTGGCCCACATGTATGCCTTCAACAACGGCAGTGCCACGGTCAGGGTGCCACAGCTCAGGGCCTGGAGCATGAGGAGAGCACAAGTGAATGTGAAAGGGATGGAGTGATGATGGTTAACAAAGCAGAGCAATTCTAATTGACTTGTGATTGGAGGACTGGATCGATTTGATCACTTGTTTAGCACACTTCACTATTTTGAAAAAAAAACAAATTATTCCCATTCATGAGCACTTCTAGTAGGTAGAAATAAAAGGAAATTCAACAGGAAAGATATTAGCTGCTCATTTCCTTGACCTCTAGGATTCATGTATTATAGTCTACCGATACTTGGTCACAAAGAAGGAAAAATATTACTGTTTTAAAGTAGTGGTAGTTGGCAATTGGTAAGGAAACATGATGCGTGTTGTCAGCATCGGCATTACCGTTGAGAGTTACAAAAGGTAATAAATAGTACCACGAGCTTGTGCATGTCAGAGAGCTCAAGAGAGAATCCCTGATAGGAAATGTCCTTTTGCTTGTGAGAATGTAAGATCTGCACTACTGCTCATTGCGGATCATATGAACGATATGGCTTCAGGACAGCTCCTGCATCAGTTTCACACTTTTCTTTCGCGAGTAGATGAGCTTTTTATTGCTTAACCTTGGGGATTACAATCATGACGGTGTAACAAATCAATCTCATTTGGTCCAGACCTATGTCAGTTTTTTTTTCTTGCGGGGACAAACCTAAGTCAGTTTCACATATTGATCTGTTGCCCTTTGAGTCTCTCATGATTCTATCAATGACATGTACTTAGGGATGAGATCAGCGGCTAGCTATTGCTTTGTTGTGTGGTGTACATGTCACAATTTAAGGGAGAAAATGGCAAGTAATTTTGCAGCGAATGAGATATACTTATAGTAATAGTTCGCGACAATATTTACTCAATTTTAAATTATTGGCACATTTTATGCCCTAATTTCTGTTTTCGATGGATTTCTGCTACAGCCTACATGCTGGGTGTAACTGGGAACCAACCTGCAACGTCTTTCTTTTTTTTACGGAAATGGAATGGCCAGTAATTTTTTTTGAGGTGCCAGTAAAATTAAATGGGCTCCTCGTGGGGAAGTACTACTACACGTCACATGATCCTGGACTGCCATAGTCTCGTGTAGCTTTCCAGCCCAAAACGCTGGTAAGGGAGAGGTTTACCGAGGTAATCACAACAGGATTATTAGTACTACCTCGCCTAAGCACAGCGTGGAGCCCGTGGAGAGAGTTATAAAACAATGTGGCGAATCTCTTTTTTTTCAAAGTATACCTTTCTTGGCCTTTTGACTAAGATTAAGTGTAGTATTTGTTTTTATCAGTTTAATATCTGATATGTGGGCTATGTGCCCACAACAATACTAAATTTATTTTTTATGAGGTAGGGTCCAACACAATAGCTTGCTATCGGGGCGCTCATGTGTCGCCTAGGCGTTGCACTATTGCCTAGGCCTGGCGCACCCCAACCACTCGTGATTTTATCATTAACCACTATTATTAGTACCGCTATCGTTCGATCTGGAAGACCAGATCCTAGGGTTTCCCCCGAAGCAGCACGAGTGGGTTGACAACAGTTACACGACGATGCCTTCATCGAGATAACGACGCAAAACGCCGCCATCGCCCGCCAACGGCTCGGTTTTCACCGGCAACTATGTCTTCCCGACTCATAGCCGGGACTAGCTGATGGATCTTGAGATCCATCACCCAGCCGCAGGCCGATCACCTCTGACGGAAGAGATGACCACCACCGCCGACTGCACCGGTCAGAACAGATCTGACGGAGGTGCCGCCTACGCGACCACCAGGCCCTCCACGCCGCCGCCGCCGATCCAAACGCAGATGGCGCGCCGCCGCCGTCGCCGACCGCAGTGCCGCCGCCGCCCGAACAGGGCTGGTCGCCGCGCCCGCAACCCGCGCCGCCTCCGACGCCGCCGCGCCACATCCATCACCGTTGCCTATCGGATCTGAGGCGCCTCCACATGATTCGGGGATCCGCACAACCCCAGATCCACGGGAGAGAGGTGATGTCTTCCGCCACCGCCGTCGGCCCCCGGGCTTAGACCGGCGGCGTCCCTTGGCGGCGGCGGAGGGTGGGGAGGAAGGAGTATGCGCCCCGGCGGCTGGGTAGGGAGCCGCCCGAGCCGCCCTAGCGGGGACGACGCGGGGGCTGGGACCTTGCGTGATGGTTATTGTGATCCTCAGTGCCTGAAGATGCAAGGCCTCTAGGGATAACATGCCGATCATTCAAAAACGCCTTGAAGTGTACGACAAGTCTTCGGAGGATTTCATCATACGCTGCGGGCCAGGGCATGTGTGGCCCATTCTTCGGTTGTCGGTGGGTCCTCGGCTCGGCCCAACAATGGCGGGCTGATGTGGTGTAGACCCACTAATTCAGGACACTGTCATCAGGTGCTTCAGATCTATGAGGAGTTCAACGGCGATAATTGCGGTTCCAGGGCGTTGGTCCTTAGAGGCACGTGCACGAAGACTTCCGGTTGTCCTCAGAAGGTCAAGCCAGCTCAGGTAGGGGAGCAACGACAGCTGCACATCACCTGCTCGTTCTGAAGGCAATAGTGGTTGTTGATGGTCTCGGAATCTCAATGTATTTTTTGTTATGTTTGAGATGTTTTGTATTTTTGATGATTCTTTTTTAATAAATCGGGTCCTTTTCTTTCCCGAAAAATGAAAACTTGGTCGATGACTGAGATATTTCTCTTCTACCATTCATGTGGCTTGCAACTGCAACCGCACAGATTTGTGGAAAGTGACACTTGCGAGAGCTGACAAGCTAGGTGGCAGAACTAGTTAAAGAGTGCCCACGTGGTTGTGAGTAGTGCATGCAACTGACTTCCGGTCTGTGGAAAATGCATAGAAGCTTGTAGATTTCCACAAGGAAGAGAAGAAAAGTCATGCCAACATAACATGTGAGACGCCGCGTCCGTCCCTCCCACCTCTATATAAACTCATCGGCGAAAGAGCAGTTCCCATCCCATCCAGCTTCAGCCAGCAGCAAGTCCAATACACACACCCACACAAACTAGCTAGCAGGTTGTGACTGATCACCGTGGTCGACGAGACGACGATGGCCGCACGCCCGATGCTGGTGGTGGCGCTGCTGTGCGCGGCGGCGGCGGCGGCCACGGCGCAGCAGGCGACCAACGTGCGGGCGACGTACCACTACTACCGGCCGGCGCAGAACAACTGGGACCTGGGCGCGCCCGCGGTGAGCGCCTACTGCGCGACCTGGGACGCCAGCAAGCCGCTGTCGTGGCGGTCCAAGTACGGGTGGACGGCGTTCTGCGGCCCCGCCGGCGCCCACGGGCAGGCGTCCTGCGGCAAGTGCCTCCAGGTGACCAACCCGGCGACGGGGGCGCAGATCACGGCGAGGATCGTGGACCAGTGCGCCAACGGCGGGCTGGACCTGGACTGGGACACCGTCTTCACCAAGATCGACACCAACGGGATCGGGTACCAGCAGGGCCACCTCAACGTCAACTACCAGTTCGTCGACTGCCGCGACTAGATTACGTTCTCCGTCGATCGATCAAAGGGCTAGCTAGCTATGATAAGAATAAAAGGCTAGCTAAAAGTAAGTTGAGACTGATCCATGCTGTTAAATAAAAGCTAGCACGTGATGCTGCATTGTATACGTGTTACGTGTATACAGTACGTACATGGAACGAAATAAAGTGGAACAGACCAAACGGGTTATCTATTCATGTATGGATTGTATTGTACTACTACCAGTTTACTGAAGCTTCTCCAACAGCTCCCGTAAATAACTCCTGGTAAAACCATTTTTACGGGTTTCCGCAAAATTTAGTGGAAGTTGACGGTTGAGGTATTTTCTCGGTTCCTGTAAAACTTTCCCTAAAAATGGTTTTGGCAGTGGCGCGATGGCGATGGCATACTCCGGCGGCGGTGGCTGATGGCGGACAGCAGAGGTCGATGGTGGTGGGTTGGTGGGCGGCAGCGCGGCGGCCTCCGGTGGTGGTTAGCTAGCTGACGTGTAACTTTTATGAGACACCTCGTCTTCCTATTGATGGAGGGAAACTTTGAGAGAAATTATGAAACCTCGTAAAAATGTGCACGTTTACGGGATATATTTTGCCCTAGTTCTGCTATAAAGTGACTATGAGCAATGCTAGATGTACGGGAAGTTACAGGGAGCTTACAGGGCTGATGGGCTGTGATTGGCAGAGATTTAATTAGGAGGGCGGGTCCACCAGTGAAAATCAGGAGGGGCCAATTAGATGAGGCCACTAGTAGAAAAGGGGGCAATGGTCCAGGCCGGGTCAGCCCATTAGTCCGGGTTCAATCCAGAACCGAGACCAATGAGGGCATTGGACCCGGTTCGTGAGTCCAGGGGGCCGGCCGGGCCACGTGGGCCATTGGTCCCGGTTCGTCTGGACCTTTTGGTCCCGGTTGGTGGGACGAACCGGGACCAATGGGCCTGGCTCCTGGCCCACCACCATTGGTCCCGGTTGGTGACCTGAACCGGGACCAAAGGCTGCCCTTTAGTCCCGGTTCATGCCACGAACCGTGACCAATGAGGTGCCTATATATACCCTCGCCCGCGAGCAGAGCACTCCAGTGCTCTGTTTTTCTCTGGCCGGCGAGGGGAGGGATTTGTGTGGTGCTCTAGCTCACCTCCTATGCACATGAGGTGTTTGATGAAATGCCCAAGCCACACTAGTTAAACTTTCTCCTCTCGAAGCTCGACCTCAAAGCTCCATTTTCCTCGAGATTTGTCTAGATTTAGCGGTCCGTCACGCCCCACCCCCGTCTTCACCGTCATCGATCACCCGCGCCGATCTCATCACCGACACCACCGTGGTGAGCCTCTTGTTCTTATCTTCTTTCTGAAAGGAAAAATATTCTTACTTGTATGTTTAGATAGATACTTGTATCATTTTCTTGCTTTTATTATTGCATCTTATATAGTGCGATGGTTTTGGTATCCGCCCCCGTCGGCCCTCGTCCTGTCTATGATTCGGATGTGGTATATATATTATCTTTATAACTATTGATTCATTTATTGTTTATGAAAATTATGCGGACCAACGTGACATATATTTTATTTATCTAGGATGTATGTGAATCAGAAATTCCAACCGACCCTATTGTCGAGAGGTTAAATTTAGTTGAAGAAGAAAACAATTTCTTGAAGGAAAAAATAAAAAAAATTGAGGAGGAGAAGATGATATTGGAGTTGCATGTTGCGGATGTCGTCGATGATCACAAGATAAAGATGGATGCAATGCGCTTGAAGATTAGAAAGATTAGAAAATATGCCATTCATACCGAGGCTTGGTATCACTATGCCGTTGGATCAATTGTTACCTTGGTTGCGATTATGATCACCTTTGTTTTTGCATTTAAATGTTTTACATAGTTTCAATGTATGGTTTAATTAATTAGATGCTCTGGAGAGCTATATGTTGTTAGATGAGAACTATGTATGTATTTTGGTTTTAATATGATGATGAACTTCTATTAATTTAGACACTTAATTATATATAATGCACGCAGATGAACCAGCAATGGATGTACGGTGACAGACACACCTCCGAGTACATTAAGGGCGTGCATGAGTTTCTTGATGCGGCTGAGGCAAACCAGCAGAATGATTTTATGTATTGTCCATGCACTAAATGTGGGAATACGGTGTCTTACTCTAACCGGAAAATCCTTCACACCCACCCGCTTTACAAGGGTTTCATGCCACACTATAATGTTTGGACGAGGCACGGAGAAATAGGGGTTATGATGGAAGACGAAGAAGAAGAAAAGTACGATGACAACTATGTGCCCCCTGAATACCGTGATGCTGCAACGGGGGGAGCTGGTGAAGATCAAGAGGAACCAGACAATGTGCCCAATGATGCTGCAACGGGTGAAGCTGCTGAAGATCAAGAGGAACCAGACGATGTGCCCGATGATGATGATCTCCGCCGGGTCATTATCGATGCAAGGACGCAATGCGAAAGTCAAAAGGAGAAACTGAAATTCGATCGCATGTTAGAGGATCACAAAAAAGGGTTGTGCCCCAATTGCGAAGATGGCAACACAAAGCTCGGTACCGTACTAGAATTGCTGCAGTGGAAGGCAGAGAATGCTGTGCCTGACAAAGGATTTGAGAAGCTACTGAAAATATTGAAGAAGAAGTTTCCAAAGGATAACAAATTGCCCGACAGTACATACGCAGCAAAGAAGGTCGTATGCCCTCTAGGATTGGAGGTGGAGAAGATACATGCATGCCCTAATGACTGCATCCTATACCGCGGTGCATACAAGGATCTGACCGCATGCCCGGTATGCCGTGCATTGCGGTATAAGATCAGACGAGATGACCCTGGTGATGTTCAGGCGAGCCCCACAAGAAGAGGGTTCCTGCGAAGGTGATGTGGTATGCTCCTATAATACCACGGTTGAAACGTCTGTTCAGAAACGGAAAGCATGCCAAGTCGATGCGATGGCACAGTGAGGCCCGTAAGAAAGACGAGAAGTTGAGAGCACCCGCTGACGGGTCGCAGTGGAGAAAAATCGTGAGAAAGTACTGGGATGAGTTTGCAAAGGACCCAAGAAACGTATGGTTTGCTTTAAGCGCGGATGGCATTAATCCTTTCGGGGAGCAGAGCAGCAATCACAGCACCTGGCCTGTGACTCTATGTATGTATAACCTTCCTCCTTGGATGTGCATGAAGCGGAAGTTCATTATGATGCCAGTTCTCATCCAAGGCCCTAAGAAACCCGGCAACGACATTGATGTGTACCTTAGGCCATTAGTTGAAGAACTTTTACAGCTGTGGAATGGAAATGGTGTACGTATGTGGGATGAGCACAGACAAGAGGAATTTAACCTAAAGGCGTTGCTGTTCGTGACCATCAACGATTGGCCCGCTCTCAGTAACCTTTCAGGACAGACAAACAAAGGATACCACGCATGCACACATTGTTTAGATGACACTGAAAGTATATACCTAGACAAATGCAGGAAGAATGTGTACCTGGGCCATCGTCGATTTCTTCCGACCAACCATCAATGTCGAAAGAAAGGCAAGCATTTCAAAGGCGAGGAAGATCACCGGAAGAAGCCCGCCATGCGTACCGGTGATCACGTACTTGCTATGGTCAATGATTTACACGTAATCTTTGGAAAGGGTCCCGGCGCACTAGCTATTCCGAATGACGCTGAGGGACACGCACCCATGTGGAAGAAGAAATCTATATTTTGGGACCAACCCTACTGGAAAGACCTAGAGGTCCGCTCTTCAATCGACGTGATGCACGTGATGAAGAACCTTTGCGTGAACCTGCTAGGCTTCTTGGGCGTGTATGGAAAGACAAAAGATACACCTGAGGCACGGGAGGACCTGCAACATTTGCACGAAAAAGACGGCATGCCTCCGAAGCAGTATGAAGGTCCTGCCAGCTACGCTCTTACGAAAGAAGAGAAAGAAATCTTCTTTGAATGCCTGCTCAGTATGAAGGTCCCGACTGACTTCTCGTTGAATATAAAGGGAATAATAAATATGCCAAAGAAAAAGTTCCAGAACCTAAAGTCTCATGACTGCCACGTGATTATGACGCAACTGCTTCCGGTTGCATTGAGGGGGCTTCTACCGGAAAACGTCCGATTAGCCATTGTGAAGCTATGTGCATTCCCCAATGCAATCTCTCAGAAGGTGATCGATCCAGAAATCATACCAAGGCTAAGGAGTGATGTGGCGCAATGTCTTGTCAGTTTCGAGTTGGTGTTCCCACCATCCTTCTTCAATATCATGACGCATGTCCTAGTTCATCTAGTCGACGAGATTGTCATTCTGGGGCCCGTATTTCTACACAATATGTTCCCCTTTGAGAGGTTCATGGGAGTCCTAAAGAAATATGTCCGTAATCGCGCTAGGCCAGAAGGAAGCATCTCCATGGGCCATCAAACAGAGGATGTCATCGGGTTTTGTGTTGACTTCATTCTTGGCCTTAAGAAGATAGGTCTCCCTAAGTCACGGTATGAGGGGAGACTGACTGGAAAAGGCACGCTAGGAGCGGACTCAATAATATGAAGGGACGGGCATTCTTGGTCTCAAGCACACTACACAGTTCTACAGAACTCTACCTTGGTGACCCCGTATGTCGATGAACACAAGAACAATCTGCGCTCCAAACACCCGGAGCAGTGCGATGACTGCATTACATGTGAACACATTAGGACTTTCAGCAGTTTATTGGAAGCACGTCTCAGAGGTGAAAACACTGTTTGTGATGAGTTGTACTTGTTGTCCAGGGGACCATCTTTGACTGTATTGATCTACAAAGGATACGAGATAAATGGGAATACATTTTACACGATTGACCAAGACCAAAAGAGCACCAACCAAAATAGCGGTGTCCGCTTTGATGCAACAACCGAGAAGGGAAAGGACACATATTATGGTTACATAGTGGACATATGGGAACTTGACTACGGACAAGATTTTAAGGTCCCTTTGTTTAAGTGCAAATGGGTCAATCTGTCAGGAGGCGGGGTACATGTAGACCCACAGTATGGAATGATAACAGTGGATCTGAAAAATCTTGGGTACACTGACGAACCGTTCGTCCTAGCCAATGATGTGGCACAAGTTATCTATGTGAAGGACATGTCTACCAGACCGAGAAAAAGAAAAGATAAGGAAGCGAATACATCATACGATGAGTCAAAGCGGCACATAGTTCTTTCAGGAAAAAGGGACATCCTGGGAGTGGAGGGCAAGACAGACATGTCTGAAGATTATGAAAGGTTTCATGAAATTCCTCCCTTCAATGTCAAGGCTGACCCAAGCATCCTGATAAACACTGAAGATTATCCATGGTTACGGCGCAATAAGCAAATGACACAAGCGAAGAAAAAGTGAAGACTTTCTCCCGCAACTATTATGATGATACCATGCCAAATTTGTAACAGACG
Organism: Triticum dicoccoides; assembly: GCF_002162155.2. Lineage (NCBI taxonomy): Eukaryota > Viridiplantae > Streptophyta > Magnoliopsida > Poales > Poaceae > Triticum > Triticum dicoccoides. The sequence goes on from NC_041384.1 coordinate 748,455,974, forward strand.
AGTATGCTATGCCAACTTTTTCAGAGTTCATTTGAAAACTATGAATTTAGGTTGAATTTTCTCTATAGGTGCATCTATGTTCAAATTTTAACTATTCAAATTTGAAAACTAATGGCACTAACAGAAAGTTTATAATTTTTCTAAAACTAATGGCACTAACAGAGAGTTATAATTTTGCTGACCTAAAAGCTAAAGAAATTAAAAAATAAAGCAAAAAACAAAACAAAATAAATAATACAGAAAACAAAACAAAAAAACTGGAAAAAAATAAAAATAGCAACAATAAGTATTTTGTTGTAAGTAGAAACAAAATAAAATAAATAAAGCAACAAAAAAACAAAAAAAACAAAAAAAAAGTGTTTTCAAATTTGAAAACTAATGGCACTAACAGAAAGTTTATAATCTTTCTAAAACTAAAAGCAAAAAGAATTAAAAAATAAAGCAAAAAACAAAAGAAAATAAATAATGCAGAAAACAAAACAAAAAAACTGGGGAAAAAATTAAATATAGCAACAATAAGTATTTTGTTGTAAGTAGAAACAAGAAAAACAAAAAAACAAAAAAGTGCCACCTACTGGGCACCCACGGCCTGAATACGACTAGTAACCCTACCATGGGCCAGGATTCAGGCCCGCGGGAGGCCCAGTAGGCCCACAGGCACACATTGCACGGTTAGGCCCGAAAGCCTGCTTTAGAGAGGAGCTCGAGAGGGAAGGCGCACCGCATCTTATAAAAAGGTGTGGCTCCCTCTCAACTAGCGAGGTAGGACTAAACATTTGGGCGCGGGGCAGCACAAGGCCTTTGGTCCCTGTTGGTGGTACCAACCGGGACTAAAGGGGGGCATTAGTCCCGGTTC
>NC_041384.1:748457136-748479016 GCF_002162155.2 Triticum dicoccoides
TTGGTGCCACCAACTGGAACCAAAGGCCTCTTTTCAACAGCCCAAAGGGCGGGAAGCGGCGGCCTTTGGTCCCGGTTGGTGGCACCAACCGGGACTAAGGGGGGCATTAGTCCCGGTTTGTGCCACGAACCGGGACTAAAGGCTTTGCTATATAAGCAGCACTTAGCAGTTTCTCCAAAATCCATCCCTTTCTTCTCCGCCCGACGCCCGCTGCTCTGCCTCGTCGCCGTCGCCGCCGAGCCGTCAGGCTGCTCCACCTCATCGTCGCCGCTGCCTCCGACGCCGTCAGGCTGGTCCACCTCACCGTCGTCGCCGCCACCGACGCCATCAGGCTGCTCAACTTTGTCGTCGCCGCCGCCCTCGACGCCATCTGCCCCGATGCCGGCGCCGCTTCCCGCGCCCCGACGCCGCCCGCCATGCTCCGCCACCCCTCTATGAGCACCTTCCTCGCGCCCCTGCCTTGCCTCGCTCCCGCGCCCCTGCCTTGCCTCGCTCCCGCGCCCCTGCCCTGCCCTGCCCCGCCGGCGCCACCACTTTTTTTATTAGTTAATTTTTTTTCATATATATATAATGTATGTGTATGTATGTGGCTATATGTTTTTGTTCATATGTTGCAATATGTTTTTTATTTTTATTAGTTTATTTTTTTGTTCATATGTGATGTATATGTGTATGTGGCTATAATGTATATGTGTATGTGATGTATGTGGCTAGAATTTGCTAAATATATATGTTAATTTTTTTTGTTCATAGAAAGTCTTTTGGTCATATATAGAAAGTTACAATTTTAGAAAAGTTTTATATATGCAAAAGTTACAATTTTAGAAAAAGAAGGATAGGAAAGAAGAAAATAAGAAGAGGAAAGAAAGAAGAAGAGGAGAGGAAAAGAAAAGGAGAAATAAATAAGAAGAAGAAAAAAGAAGAAAAAGAAGAGGAGAAGAAGAAAGGAATAGTGGAGAGGAAGAGAAAAAGAATATTCTATTTTCTCTTCTTATCCACTATTCCTTTTTTCTTCCCCTCTTTTTTTCTTCTTTTTTTTCTTCGATCTTCTCCTCTAGCTATTCCTTTCTTCTTCTCCTCTTTCTTCTTCTTCTTCTTCTTCTTCTTCTTCTTCTTCTTCTTCTTCTTCCTCTTCTTCTTCTTCTTCCTCTTCTTCTTCTTCTTCTTCTTCTTCTTCTTCTTCTTCTTCTTCTTCTTCTTCTTCTTCTTCTTCTTCTTCTTCTTCTTCTTCTTCTTCTTCTTAATTTTTATCGGGAACGAGGGTGTCGAGGATCGCCGAGGGGTCGAGGGTCGGGAACTAGGGTAGAGGGTCGAGGGTCGTTAAGGGGTCAAGGGTCGAGGGTTTCAGGGTCGAGGGTTCGAGGGTTCTATAGGGTCGAGGGATCGAGGGTCGAGGGTTCCAGGGTCGTCTAGGGGTCGAGGGTTCCAGGGTCGTCGAGGGTTCGAGGGGTCGAGGATCGCCGAGGGGTCGAGAGAGGTTTCCTAGTGTCAAAGTATTGAAGAAATCCATGGCCTCATCATTAGCCGGAAGTAATCAGGGCATGACAAAGTCCTCCAAAGTTATTTTGGAATGGTGTCCCGGATAGGATAATTTGCCTTTTTGTATGAATTTTAGCAAAGGCCTTCCAAATAACGATATTTGGAAGGTTCTTGCTGAACTTTGTACCAAAAAGCGAATTATCCTATCTGGGACTCCGTTCCAAAATAACTTTGAAGAGCTTCGTACCATCATGCACCTGTTACTTTCGCCTAATGATGAAGACATGGTTTTGTTGAATCCTTTTCTAGGCAACCTCCCGACCCCTCGGCGATCCTCTCGAACATGAGAGGAAGAAGAGGATAAAAAAGAAGAGGAAGAAAAAAAAAAGAGGAGAAGAAAGAATAGAGGAGTTCTTCTCCTCTATTCTTTCTTCTCCTCTTTTTTTTCTTCTTCTTCCTCTTTTTTTTATCGGGGATGAGGGTCGTCGAGGGACATAGATGTAGTGTCGTAGTTGTTGATATACCCCTCCCGATAGCTTCAACACGTGGGGGGGGGTCGATATTACCCCCTCCTTGAAGCATTCTCGAGGCCACCCCAAACCCTCGAAGCGTTGTCGTGGCCACCCCAAACCCTAGAGAAGAAGCGTCGAGGCCACTAATTGATATATATGATTCCTTACTATGATTAGCTAGCTAGTTCTACGTGTGCCACTAATATATCCATCTGTCATGTTTGAATAATAATTGCCATGTTGTAAATATTTGTAGAAACTATGGACACCGCCCGAGACGAAGCAAAAGAAGCGTTGTTGAGGGACATAATCGCAGAAGGAAGTGATGCCGTCTCGTTGTTTCTCAATGACACCGATGGTCTGGAAGGAGAGGGTGAAGAAGCTGGCTCCAGTGACCTAATGCCGGTGCAAGAAGAAGAACATGAGGACAGCTCCGGTGACCCAATGCCGGTGCAAGAAGGAGACCGTGATGACGGCTCCGGTGACCGAACCGAGTCCGGCCAGGTATATATATTAGTTAAGCCTGTGCTGACTAGATAATTGATGCATTCATTGTTTTGCTATGTACACATATTAATTAAGTCTTTGTTCTTTTTTCTAGCCCTCCGGATCGAGCACAACTGAGGTAAAGAGACGAGGCCTGAAGAAAAAGTTGAGCTCAGATGAAAGGTTTGAGATCATAGCAATCGCGCCCGACGGCCAACCGATTGATCCCATCCGAACAAAGAACACATTTGTTGCTCAGTGTGAGGTTCTGGTTAGGGACAAGATCCCGATCAGCATCCAGCAATGGTTAAAGCCGGCTACAGAAGACCCTGAGGTGTCTTACGTCAATGATATGCAGAAAAATGATCTTTAGACTGAGCTGAAGTCAAATTTCACCCTACCACCAGAGGATGATCCGGAGAAGCCAGTTAAAGAGCAATTAATCAAGTCTTTTGCTCTTAAGAGGATGGCAGACCTATTCAGGAGGTGGAAGAAAGAGCTGAATAGGTTTGTCGATAAAAAAGAGACACCAGAATTCAAGGGCAGATATGAGAAGATCGGAGATCACTGGCCCGCATTTATGGCCAACAAGACATCGGAAAGGAGTAAGAAGATGTCGGCGACAAACAAGATAAATGCTGCGAAGAAGAAGCTTCACCATCGCAACGGGGTCAGGTGGCTACCTCGTAGCCCGGCCTAAGTGGGCCAAGCTTGAGAATGATCTGGTTGAAAAAGGGATCGAACCAGACACAATGAACTGGCCAGACCGTTGCCGGACTTGGTTCTTCGGGGCTGGCGGAACCTTGGACCCTATAACAGGGAAGTGCATTTGGACGGACGAGCAACTTGACATACCCTTGAAGAAGCTTCGGTACTATATCGCTGCAGCGCAGAAAGGGACGTTCCTTCCAGACAGAGAGAATGACGAGCTCATAAAGGCCCTTGGAAATCCTGAGCACCCTGGAAGGACACGAGGCACGCCAGGCTCCATGTCGTGGAAGGCTGGGTTTCCGGACGCAGGCGGTTACAAAAGCCACAAGAGGAGGAAAAAATTGCAGCAGACCGGACTGCAGGCGCTGCACGCAAGGGTACAAGCGATAGAGGAACGAGAAGCAAATCGCAGCGAACGACTTGCCGAAGCTTCCCCTGAAGCTACCCTGCCATCTCAGCGGAGAAGCAGCGTGGCTTCCACCGAGCTGCTTCAGCCGGAGCTTGTCTTGACGGCTCCTGCCAGCTATCCCGTGGATGCTATCACGGAGGCTCAAAATTGCCACCTTATGACGCAATGGATTAATATGAAGGTTAAGGCGGTTGTTGGCTCTGTTTTTCCTAATGAACCCGGCGCAACTTTTCACTGCCGGCCGATTCCAGAAGGATATGCTAAGGTGATGGTGGATGAAATAACGGAGGGATTTGAGGACCTCCGCTTGACCACCCTACCGGAGAAGGGGAGACTCGGCTGGGTTCTTCTCTGAAGACTCCATGCCTATGGCGGAAGGAGCTCATCAACCTCCCGAACTGGACGCCTCCGCCTCTTCCTCCTCCTCCGGCGAGTCAGGGCACTCCGCCTCCTCCACCGCCTCCTCCTCCGGCGAGTGACGATCAGGGCCCTCGGCGGGCTCCTTCTTCGGCGCGTGGCGGCACTCCGCCTCCTTCTCCGCCTGCGCCGGCACGCCCGAGCAGCCAGCCTCCTCCTCTGCCTCGTCAGCAAGGGCGGAAGAGACCGGCCACCGCTCCGGTAGCTGCTCCGGTGCGTCGTAGTCCTTCTCCTCCGCCTCGTAAGCAAGTAAAGAAGACAGCCGCTCTGTCTGTTCGGCCGGCGTCTAGCAGTACAGCCAGAGGCGGGAGGACATATAGATTCGGTCCTTCTCTGAAGAGTCCACATAAGTTACCATACGAGAGGACCCTAGAGGAGAACGCGAAGATCGCGCGAACCGAAGTGGATGACTGGTTTCAAGGGTTGAAAGCAAAGAGACATCCACCTCTGGAGGAGAAGGTAGATCCGATGAAAGTGAAGCGCACTCTGGCTGCCCTGGCAAAACCACCCATGTCTCCGCCGAAAGGCAACTATGAGCGCATTATTGCAAAGACATGGGCCGAAGCGGAGCGGTCGGGAAGTACAGTCAGTGATCAAAGGCTGAAAGAACGACGAGCAGCTGGGAAACAAATTGCCCATCTCGGCGAACAAGCGAAGCAATCGTGCCCCCCGCTCAAGGTGCCTAGCGACATCGTCGATCCGAGGATGGTGCCTGGTTATTGCAATGTTGACGATTACCTGCCCGACGATGTACATTATGATCCCATGGAGGTGCAGATACACAGATACGAGTACGGGAAGCCTCTCGTCAAAGATGAAAAATCTTTAACAATAATGATGCGAAGATTGCATGATTGGTACTTGAAAATCTGCAGAGAGTCTGGGGGGAGGAGTACTTTGTATGCGAGAGTTAAACCGGAGCATGACCTCGTTGGAATTGAACTGTTGCCTATTCCATTTGAGGAGTTCTATCAGTTTTTCAATCAATTGGCCCTTGATAAAACAACGGTCACCTGCTACTGTCTGTAAGTACTACTACTTCTGTCATTAAGTCTCTCTATATAGCTCATCTCTTTCATTGCATGTATTTATAATTATCCTCACTATATTATGCAGATTGAAGATCACCGAATTGAAGAAAAGACAAATCGGTGATATTGGGTTCGTTAACACATATCTCATAGATGCAACTGAGGTTGAACATCGTCCGAAAGATACCGAGGCCAACTTGCTACGATCATTCAAAATAAATGAAAACAAAGATATAATACTCTTTCCTTACAACTTCAAGTGAGTGTTACTGTCTTGTGCATATTCGGTTTCTCTTATATATTATCCAGGTTATAGTAATGTAATTGATGAGTTATGCATGCGTGCGCAGGTACCACTATATTCTCCTAGAGATTAGGCTTGAGCAGGGAGTAGTAACTGTCTTGGACTCTAAACGAAAAGATCCCCAGGAGTATGCGGACATGACTGAAATCCTCAAGAAGTAAGTTAAATCGATCATTATCCACCATATCAGCAACTTTGTTCGTTTCCTAATATCAAGTAATTGTTTTCTTTGTCCGACAGGGTTTGGAGAAAATTCACCAGAAATGTTCTGGGACTGCCGAAGGAGTTGGAATTTGGACACCCGAAAGTAAGTACTATAGTGGCATGTTCCGCGCATCTCCTAATGATTCAAGCGCTAGTTTCATCAATACCATTTTGCATTCTTGCTTATCCGTTTGATTGACCTCTATTTCTTGTAAAGTGGTTGTGGCAGGAACAAGGGAATGATTTCTGTGGATACTACGTCTGCGAGTCCATCCGCCACACGACCTGTGAGCGGGGCGGGTACTCTGACGAACAATATGAAGTGCGTAAATAACAATATTCACAATTTTATTTTATTACCGTCATTTGTGTTGAGTTTCATTCATTCATATATATATATATATATATATATATATATATATATATATATATATATATATATATATATATGTATTGACCCCCTTTTTCAAATTAGATGTTTCGGAAGCGAGATGAACTCCTAGCACCAGCTCGCATGCGAGCAATTCAAGAGGAATTGGCAGCATTCTTTCTTGACCACGTGATCGCTGAAGACGGAGAATACTATGTGGACCATGTGCCCGTATGATTATATTTGTAAGAGATAATTATTGTATATATGTAGCCGGTAGTGTCGGATAGATATACGAGAACTTGTTGTTCGACCAATCTCTCGGAGAAGGAGAGGTGGTCGATATCACTTCTCTCTGTATGCATATATTTCATGCATGACGATCTTCTGTTTCCTTCGTTTTCTTACTAGCTAGCTAGCGTGTCTAGTCCTCTCTATACGTATGTATAGTACGTAGCGTCGACCAAGCACGGACATAAGAGAGGACACTTCTCTCTATTAATTATAGCTAGCTAACACAATATATGAAACACTTAAATTAACCCCCCAAAACCTCCAACCCCCCCTCCCCCCTTCAAAAAAAACAAAAACCCCAGCCACAGAAATGCTGACGCATGGAGGCCTATTGGTCCCGGTTGGTGGAACCAACCGGGACCAAAGGCCCTCCTGCCTGGGCTCAGCGCGCAGGCCACGTGGAGGCCTATCTGTCCCGGTTCTGGTTAGAACCGGGACTAAAGGGTCAGGGCATTAATAACGACCCTTTAGTCCCGGTTCTGGAATCGGGACAAAAGGCCCTTATGAACCGGGACAATAGGCCCGTTTTCTACTAGTGGGCCACGTTCTCTTCCAGTAAAGTCTTGTATCAATCGGCGTGTACGTCTAGTATTATTGAGTGACTATTTACTAAGAGGGTGCTTGGATACGTTTTAGTCTCATGACTAAAAGTAGTGAAACTAAAACTTGCTTGCCTCATCCATGCTTGGATCCAAATACTCCCTCCGTCACGGTTTAGAAGGCGCGCTTGGAAATTCTCTGGGACCTAGGTGGTTATCTATTGGTTGTGAGATGGGCTAAAAAATAGCATTCACACTACGCATGCATATAGAAATAGTATATAAGAGTACTAATTAGCTACTAAAAATAAATGCAATGCGCCCTAAACCTTGTCTATTATGGAAACGCACGTAAATTTAACTATGCCTTCTAAACTGTGACAGAGGAAGTACTAAAGAACTAAAATCAAGTTAATGAGCATTTATTATCCTCCAAACCCTCCAATCCAGAACTAGTATATGGTAAAAGAGAGGAGTTAAATGAAGAGAGAGAACACTAATCCACATTTTAGTAGGGGTACCCTTGACTAAATTTTTTTAGTCTCAAGACTAGTTTTAGCCCCTCTTTAGTCAGGGGTGCTTGGAACTTTAGCCTTTTAAAGAGACTATTTTTAGTCAGACTAAAATAAGTCCCTTGGATCCAAGCACCCTCTAATACATAAACTATTTTGAATTTGCTAATTCTTATCTAGATGGGAACTAACTAAGTCTCATTTAACTGCTACATCATTTGATTAATAAAAAATATTAAATGCGCATGAATCTTCATGTAAAACCAAATTGTATAGATGTTGAATGAGACGGTTAAATCTCATCTAAATGAAAGCTAGCAACATCCTTAATATTTCTCATATTTCTCTGCATGCCTACGAAACATAGGCAGGCGGCCGGGTAAAAGTAGCTAGTAGCATGTTATAATTAGAGTGACGTGTATCCTATATCCTCGAACTATTTCAGAGATGTCATGTACGGACTTAAACTATGAAAATCGTCATCCAAGTTCTTAGATTGCAATATGTGTGTCATCCAGGCTTCAAACTATTTCAGAGGTGTCACACATACACACTTATTGCATTTCAGGGACCTTCGAGGACCTGTGTGATAGTTTTAATAGTTTAAGGACTTACATGACACCTCTGAAATAGTTCAAGAACCTAAGATGCACTTCACCCTCCAAATTAGGTAGTACACCGATTGCACAACTTGTTGGTCAAATTTCAGAAGTTTAGGCAGAACTCAAGCACGCGAATAATCACAACGGGAACAGTTCTACTATATATTCTAGTCAAGTTTGGAAGCTGTATTATTTAGACCACACGCTAGTCGTTCACAGGGACCGCCGATTCCTTTCATAACAATCTAAACCTGAAGCGTGGAATCCTGAGGTTGACGCTGGGTTGGGGTTGCACCAAGCGTGGAATCCCTGGTAGCAGGCTTGTGGTTGGGGGACTGCACCAAGACGTCGCTCTGGAGATATTGATCTCACTAGGCCCGTCATCTTCTTCTGTATGCACATGGGACGGGTCAAGGTTTCCGGCCCGTCTCTATCCAATGCAAAATCCAGCCGTGTTTCTTCTGGATGCTACTGCGCGTTTGTTGCTGGAATTCCATGGCATGGCCTCAGAAATCTTGGCCTGATTGATGGCCCCAGGCGTGCAAGGGTGTCATCCTGCTCAAAGATATTGCGGTGGAATTTTGACGTGCATGCATCGATCACGATCCGTCGCGTTCCAGATCCAGCCGATCGAGCATTAACTAACAGCAGGCTTCTTGTGGAATAAGCACAGATCACGAGCACCGCAATATAGTACTGTATTTGGTTTCGTAAGAATTGGCCTTGTCCGGAAATACATGCATGCATGATGGACGCCTTTTCGAAGCTAATTGATCCAGCTTTTTTTAAAGAAACTTTTACAACATATTGTATGGTTTCCTTTTACCACGTAGTCGTTGGGGTCCCTGATGTAGGAAAGCATGGCTTCTTTTTTTCTTTTTTTATAAACGTTTGCTTTCATCCGGGTGATTTGTTCCCCCCGTAAACCGCTCTCTCTGATCGACACGTGTCACACTGGCCCCACGCGCCGCTCTCCACTCTCCTTATCCCTTCGCACAACCCACAGGCCACACAAACCACGCCTTTTCCTCTGCTTCATCCCCTACCTTTTTTCTCTCACATCTGGATTTCACCATTTCTTCGCTTCGGCAGCTCGTGCCTCGCCGTCACACACAACCAACTGCTACAGGGAGGGGGGAGTGCTGCGGTGAAGTCACCAATGCATCATGGGGGTACTGTGATGGAGCTGCGACACGCGGAGGAGAGGGCGGAGGAGGAGGCACCCGCACTACCGGAATCAAGAGCTATGCCAGCCGTCGGCATAGGCCCAAACCCCGTCGGGATAGGCCTATGCCGACGGCGGCCGTAGGCATAGAGCCGTCGGCAACATATGCGTCGGCACATCCTGGATGAGCCGTCGGCAAAGAAAAGCCATCGGTGTAGCTGCCTATGCCGTCAGCTCTCCGTACGACCGTCGGCATAGCTTGATTGTCAGCTAACGGCGCCGTCGCTAAGTCCATCCAGTAAGTAGACGACATGTGGCGCTGATATGCCGACAGTTAAGCCGTCGGCATAGATTTAGGGATATGTCGATGGCGTAACCGTCGGCATATCAGAGCCACGTGTCCCCCTTTGGTTCGCCTCCTGGTAACCCACCTATGCCGACCGCAAAGCCGTAGGCATAGCTTGGAACATGTATGAAAAAAATGGCTGCCCGACAGCCAGTCAGCACGGTTAGCTGGCGAGCAGGGATAGCAACGCGCAAGTCGTGTGCGTCCAGAGGTCAGCCGTCATGCGGCTCCGACGAGCAGCGCTTCTTGCGGCTCCAATGAGCAGCGTGTTTTGCGGCTCCGGCGTCCAAGGTTTTCGGCGAGCAGCGCGTCCTGCAAGCAGAGCTCTGGCGACAGGCACCACGACTCCCTCGGCGATGCTGCTCGTCCACCTCGGACCTTGGTCGTTGTGGCCTAGGGTCCAGCGGGTCTCAGACCTCGCAGAGCTCGCTCGGCGCTCGGGCATCACAGCTCCCTCGACGCTGGAGGCGAACGGCCGGTGGGGCACCACGACTCCCACTGCGGTGGAGGCGAGCGGCCAAGGCGAACGGTCGGTGGGGCTCCACGGCTCCCTCGACGGTCGAGGCATGCGGTAGGTGGGGGCAAGCGGCCATTGGGGCGCGATGGCGGTGGGGCCAGGTGGCGGCGGATCCGCAGGGACGAGCGGCGGCGCCGGCTTCGTCCGGTAGGGGCTCCAGCTAGAGACGAGCGAGAGAGACGAGCGAGAGAGGGATGAGAGAACTGTTGACACACGAACATGTCACATGTACCCTCGACCTCGGGGGTGATGCACCGCAGCTCACTCGAAGGAGACCCGACCGACAGCGCGATGCGCAAGACAGTCGACAGGCACTTCTGCAGACCCAAAAACCCCACACCCCCGGGAGGGACCCCGTCAGGAAGTGCGGCGGCTATGGGCTGCCCTAGGTCGATTCGCTCGCCCCTAGAGCCTCGGAATTTGCCGCTCTCAAACACGAAGAACAGCGAAGAACGAGATAGAAAAACGGTGGAGAGAGATAAAACGTAGATGAAAAAGTAGTATATTGATTTCTTCGATTGTGTGTTGTTCAATCGGCCGTCACCCCCAACATATATAAGAGGCGGCTGGACTTCCCGTACAAGTAAAGGATTCATCTAGGCTTTCCTTACAAGAAAAATTACATCAATTCACGTCCTAGAGTCCTAATTCTATTCCAACTCGGATTCAGTCTGAATCTGGCCCAAACTCTGTCTTCCTTCTTGCGCGGGCCGCCGGGCTTGCATATGATCTCCGATCGAGACAGCCCAAATATCAAACTTGTGCGCCTCGACGATACGAACAACTCTCATGTTGATCATTTTTTCAAATAAGGCCATCTTGAATACTTTTCGAGGTCATCTTTATCTTCCAGTCGGACTCGGTTTTGCAGTAGACTGGATTATCCGAGTCTCATAGTGAATTTGTAGGCTATATAGTATCTCTGATGATGATGACTCCAAAATCAAAATTTACCGTCTTGATGATACGCACAACTTCTGTATTGAACACTTCTTCATCCAAGGTCATTTTGATAAACTTTCGAGCACATGTTCAATTTCACTCGGACTTGAGCTCATCCACTCGGATATTAGATACTTTCACTCGGATCGTCCGATTGGACTTTTTCACTCGGAAGACAATTTTTCACTCGGATGACTATATTTCCACTCGAATGACTATATTTCCACTCGGAAGGCACTATCTTATTCAATCGGCAAGTTTTCGTCCCGATGGTAATCTTTTCACTCGGAATATTTTCACCTGGACGACAATTTCACTCGGATGATCATATTTTCACTCGGATGACTATATTTCCACTTGGATAATAATAAGTTCATCCGGTCAGCAAACTTCCACTCGACCGTACAATTTCACTCGACCGTAAACTTTCACTCGACCATAAACTTTCACTCGGATGGTAAACTTTTCACTCGGATTTCCGACTGAAAACATAGCCCGATCTTGATTTGTCTCTCCAGGCCTCATAAGATCTCGGATTGAGACGAATTATATATGAAAATCGATCGGCTCGACGAGACGTAACTTTTCCATGTTGAAGGTTTTTCGATTCAAGGCCGTATTGATGGCCGAATTACTCGCGCAACCTATCAGACAAGTGTTTGGCACCTCGCGCCATATTTCCGTTGAGGTTCAGTCTGCAGTATATTGCCTCTAACTTTTGCATATGAACTCGGATTGAGATGATTTATATATCAAAATCGATTGCTTCAACGAGACAAAGACAATTACTTAAGAGTGCTCCTTCATCCGAGGTCATCTTGAAGACGTGATTGGCCAGAAACCACTCGCAACATTGAATTATGCCACTCGGAGTATAGTTTCGGTCCGTAAGATAAAGTCGATCGAATATAACCGAAACATCAAAGTGGTTCCACTCGGTGACGTGAATATTTTTATGATGAAAACTCATTCATTCGAGACCATCTTCATTGCAATCTTTATCTTGCCAAAATCAGGTGTCAACACATGCCCCCCTGTTTTTCGGCAAAGCTTGCACGCCGAAAAACAATATGCGTAGTGTTTGTTCTAAGGACGATATCAACACTCCATCGGCCATTTATTTTTCTCAGGGCGATAATTATGTATCGGCCATGTTTGTGCTAAGGGCGATAATCATATATCGGCCATTGCCCACTTAGGCTTCCTGCCACACACTCGGGTTGTACTTCTTCAAATATTTGCCATTGAGAGCTCGAGGTAACAATGCCCCTTGTATTGATTCCACCAAATATGAATTTCCGGGAACAACTCTTGTAATTCTAAAAGGACCTTCCCAACTTGGAGATCACTTCCCGAATTTTCTATCTCTTGAACCAATTGGCAGAATCACTTTCCAAACGAGATCACCAACTTGAAAATTCTTCAACTTGACTTTCTTATTGTAAGCCCTTGCCACCCTCAACTTATCTCTCTCTATGGCATTCAAAGCAACCAAACGTTTATCAGCAACCTCATCAATATTGTCCATCATCAAGTTATAGAAGTCTATTGCCGATAAATCATTTTGTTTGGCTATTCTCAAAGCATTCAAATTTACTTCCACCGGTAAAACAGCCTCCTGACCATATACTAGCTCATATGGAGTCACTTTCGTAGCACCATGCCTTGAGATTCTATGTGCCCATAATGCCTTAGACAACAAGTCATGCCATCTCCTTGGATTATCCTCAATCTTCTTCTTGATGAGCTTGATTAAAATTTTATTGCTAGACTCAGCTTGTCCATTAGCTTGGGCATAATATGGAGAGGAATTGAGCAACTTTATGTTATAAGATTCGGCAAACTCTCTGACTTGGTGTGACATGAAAGATGAACCTTGATCTGTAGTTAACGTTTGAGAATACCGAATCTATGAATAATGTGCTCGGTTATGAATTGAATTACCTCCGTATGCGTCATGTTCTTGAGAGGTACTGCTTCAGACCATTTAGTGAAATAATCGGTTGCCACCAATACGAACCGATGCCTTTTTGAGGAAGACGGATGGATTTGTCCAATGAAATCTAAACCCCAACCTCTGAAAGGCCACAGTTTGATAATAGGATGTAACATAACAGCAGGAGCCAATTGAATATCACCAAACTTTTGACAAGCTTCACACCCCTTATAATATCTGAAGCAATCATTAATCATAGTCGGTCAATAAAACCCAGCACGTCGCAATAACCATTTCATCTTGGGAGCCGACTGGTGAGTGCCACAAATACCTTCATGTATCTATCCCATAGCAACTCTTGCCTGGTCCTCGTCCAAACACTTTAGAAGAACATCATCGACGGTTCAGCGATAAAGACCATCATCTCTCATTGTATACCTGAAAGCCATACGCCGAACAGCCCTGTCCACCCTTTCACTCGGATTGCACAAGTAATCAATAATGGGCTTCCTCCAGTCGGGATTGTCACCTGCACTAGACTTTTTGTTAATGGCCGAATCAGTAGGTTCGGGTTCGGCCTCTCCCATATTGGCAAGACAAGACATCGGTCTTTGAGAGATATGAAACATGCCATGATCAACATGATATCCGGATGCTTGTTGTGCCAATTCATTTGCTTTCCAATTGTCATGTCTAGATATATGAGCAATGCTAAAGCAATCCAAAGTAGAAATTATATCTAGACATCTATCAAGATAAACATTAAGTGATTCGTCCAAACACTGAAAGACTTTGGATATTTGCTGCACCACTAGTAACGAATCACCATAAGCCTCAATATGTGTAGCACCTATAGAAAGTAACATCTCTAGGCCAAATAACAATGCTTCATATTCGGCTTGATTGTTTGTGCAAAAATATTCTAAGCGGCATGAGGCTTCAAAAACAGCACCATGAGGAGATATATAAACAATACCAACACCTTGGTCATTGCTACAAACTGAACCATCAAAGTATAATCTCCATGGTACTAATGAAACAAGGTTCATATCAACATCATGCTTGTTATTAATCCGATGTTCAACAATGAAATTAGCAACAATTTGGCCTTTCATGGATTTTAGAGATTCATAAGCCAAATCATATTCAATCAAAGCATAAGCCCACTTGCCAATTCTACCACTAAGAATTGGCCTATGCAACATGTATTTAATGACATCGGTTTGACAAGCTACTACACAAACACTCGGCACTAAATAATGTCTCAGTTTTGTGCAAGCATAATATAAGCATAGACATAATTTCTCAATAAATGTATACCTTGTCTCTGCGTCTAATAAATGGCAGCTCAAATAAGTGATGGCATGCTCTTTTCCTTCGGTCTCTTGAGTTAGAACAGCACCAATAACTCCTTCCTCTGCTTCAATGTAAAGTCTGAAGGGTTCCCTATGCTTGGGTGCTTTCATCACCGGAGGAGTGCACAAATAATTCTTGATCATATCAAATGCTTCTTGTTGTTTTGCCCCCCAAGTGAAATCAGCATCATTCTTTAACCGAAGGATAGGAGTAAATGCATCAACTTTCCCTGATAGATTAGCTATGAACCTTCTCAAATAATTGACCTTGCCAAGGAACTTTTGCATATCTCTCTTGCATGTTGGAGCCTCCACCTTCTGTATAGCCTCTATCTTTTTGGGATCAATCTCTATACCATCTTCATGAATAATGAAACCCAAAAACTTGCCAGCTGACACGCCGAAAGAACACTTCAAAGGATTCATTTTCAATCCATACTTTTTCATTCTTTCAAAAGCTAAACGCAAATCGGCCAAGTGAGATTCAAAAGCATCCGATTTGACAACAATATCATCAATATAAACTTCAAGTATGACACCGAGTAAATCATGAAAAATCAAATTCATAGCCCTTTGATACGTGGCGCCAGCATTTTTTAATCCGAATGTCATCACTGTCCACTCGAATAAACCAAGGAAACTAGGACATCGGAAATCCGTTTTGTACATGTCCTCTTCGGCCATAAAAATTTGATTGTATCCGGCATTACCATCTAGAAAGCTAATAACCTTATGTCCAGAAGCATCATTAATAAGCATATCGGCTATTGTTATAGGATACTCATCTTTGGGTGTAGCCCTATTCAAATCTCTGAAATCAATGCACACCCTCAACTTGCCAGATCCTTTCTTCTCTACTGGGACAATGTTAGAAATCCATTCGGCATACCTACAAGGTCGAATGAAATTAGCTTCAAGTAGTCGACCGATCTCTTCCTTGATCCGGTCATATGTTTTCGGATTAAATTTTCTGGCCGACTGTTTATAAGGTCTAAAACCGGCCTTTATAGGCAACCGATGTTCCACTAGCTCTCGGCTTAACCCTGGCATCTCATGATATTCCCATGCAAAGCAACAAACATATTCTTTCAGTAGCTCGATTAACTTAGCCTTACAATCGGCTTTCAAATTTTTGTTTATAAATGTCGGTCGAGTGACTGAACCATCTCCAATATCTACCCCTTCTAACGGATCGGCTGATGTAAAACCTTGTCCAAGTTTATCCATGTCATCCAACTCCTCTATAGACTCGTACATATCATTCTCATTGGACCGATACTTTACAAGACGTTTTTGTAACCACTCGGAATTAGGATCCATTTAAACATATCATACCTTGGAACCGATTGCATTCACTCGGCTTTAAAGAGACGGGCACAAAACCATTCTTGGTTGCGCTGAGAAAATCAAATTCTGATAAGTCACGTCCCGTCAAGCAAGTAGCATTGGGATGTTGCCAATCCACCGATGCATCGGCCAAAGCAACACAGGCCGAGTTATCCGTGTGAATAACTTCCACTTCATCATCAACCCACTAAATCAAAAACTGGTGCATAGTGGATGGCACGCACTGGTTTGCATGAACCCAATCACGGCCTAGTATGACGTTGTAGTTACCTTGCACCTCAGCGATAAAGAATGCAGTAGCCAAAGTTTTGCTTCCGACTGTAAGCTCCACATACATCACACCTTTGGCTTCAGTTTTCTCTTTGCCTTCAAATCCATTGAGCACCATATTGGTCTTGATCAATTCTTCATCAGGAAAATCTAATCTCTTGAAGACCACCATCAACAAGCATCTGAGTGAGCGGCGACCCATTGATATGACCTCTGAGATATAATGGTTTAAGATGCGTTACTGGTTCTTTTGGCTTCTCGAATATTGCGTTTTAGGGCCAAAATCCAGCTGAGCCACCTCCCCTTCTTCATCTACAGCACGAAACTCAGCAGGTAAGTAGTACACCATATTGATATCCATACCTTCATGAACCGGCGTAGACTCATAGTCCAACATATCAGCCTCCTCCTCGAGTGCATCCACCGATTCTGAAATTTGTCCGAGTGATGGATAAGTAAGAAGTGTCACAGACGATGTCATATCTGTTGCATCGTCCTCCTTTGGTGATGTAGGTATTGCTGTGATAGATGTAGAATCTGATGTATCTTGTATTTGTTTAGGCCTCCACACTTGTTTTGGTGGAACCATGGGTCGAGTGTCATTGAACAACTTATCCCTTTGTTTCTCGGCCTCTTGTTCTGCCATCTCTTGACTCCTGAACCTCTGTAGTTTCCTCTTTTGTGTCTTTGTTAGCCCTGGAGGACACCAGTTTGGCTGAGTGTATTTAGGATCTCTCGTTTTTACTCGGCTGGTGCTTGCTTCATGGTCATTAGCCGAGTGCTTTGGCGCGATAGGAAGTATCGGCTCAGTCGGATTGCTATGCACAATCGGCTGCTGTATGGCGAATGTTTCGGTGCCCAAGATAAGTGAGTCGGCATCCATTTTCTCCTTGCCTTTTCCCGAATCAACTACTGCAACACTTGGTGATTTAACACGCCATTCTTTTCGACTTTCCAGATGCATGAAATTTCCACTCGGGCACACCTTTTTACTCTAATGGAATCCACTCGGATGGATAACACTCGGATGGAATTCAGTCGGATGGAATCTACTCGGCCACATTTTTTCACTCAGATAGCTTCCACCTGGGTGCATTCTTACACTCGGATAATTTCCATCCGGTCGCATGTTTTGACCAGCCGACCGATAGTTACCGATGTTCAGTCGACCATTATATGAGTACTCAAGTCGATCCCAAACAGTTTGCCTTTGCTCTTCTGGAAACAACGCCTTTGGTCCACTCGGTTTCATATACTGACTGAACATATTATCTGATGGTGACCTTGGTCGCTTCAGGTATGATGGCCGGTTAGAGCTGGGACCAGCCGACTGATTAGCATATTTGGCTAGCAACATATCAAAAGTTGGCTTGATCCGCTTGCGTTGCACTTTAGCTTCATTCCTCTTCCACTTGCCAACTTCTGGACTCTTGGGTTTGACAAATTTAACTCGAGTATTTTCTTGCACTTGCGGTTTCCCCCCTGAGTGTAGGATTCTTGATGGTGATTTTGATTACTTCCTTGCCATCGGGCTTCTTATCAAGCACAACATGTCTCCCCAAGACCGTGCTGCCTTCCTTGTCTTTCCTGGGCTCACCAATAATGATATTAGCTTTATTAGCAGATTCGGCCACCTCAAGCCGAATGAGTAGCTTCTTCCCCTCCAAATCCATGGTATTCATTGGAAAAGGTTGTTTATCAACTTGCATCTCAGAAAAGTTCAATCGCCTGTCATTAATGGCCGATTGTATCTGTCATCGAAAAACATTGCAATCGTTAGTAGCATGAGAAAAAGAATTATGATACTTGCAATAAGCACACCGTTTTAGCTCTTCAAATGGCGGTAAAGTATGAGATATTCTAATAATCTTAGCCTGCAGCAAAGCATCAAATATTCTATCACACTTAGAAATGTTAAAAGTAAACTTCATCTCTTCATCATGATTCTTATGAATCGGTTTCAGATCATTGCAAGTAAAGGGTTTGGCCTTAGATGGCCAAACAAATTTAGTAGCAAAAACATCACCCTCATCGTCCGAGTGATCACTATCATATTCCACCATATTCATCTTTGGACGATCGGCTTTGTATCTATGCACTTCTTTGAGATCTTTGCTTCGGCTTTCCTGAGCCAAAGCCCTTTGTAAGACTTGGTTGATATTTAAGAACTCATAACCTTCCAGCTTTTCTCTAATGGGAGTTCTCAAACCACTCAGCACTAGGTCTGCCAAGTCTCTCTCGGTTATCACCAAACTAAAACACCGGTTTTTTGTTTCTCTGAATCTCTTGACGTAATCGGAGACCGATTCATCATGCTTCTGTTTAACCGATGTTAGATGTGATAACTTGAGTTCATTGTCGCCGCTATAAAAGTGATCATGAAATTTCTGCTGTAGCTGCGACCAAACCCGAATGGAACCATGTGGTAAAGAAGAAAACCATGAAAATGCAGTACCAGTTAAAGATAAAGGAAACAAACGCACTTTCAACTCATTTAGTGAGCCCGCTTCACCTAGTTGTGCTAGGTATTGACTAACATGCTCCCATGTGGTTTTTGTGCCCTCTCCGTTGAACTTAACAAAATCTGGAATCTTATATCCCGGAGGGCACTGGATGGCATCAAAGTACTCGGGGTATGGCTTTTGGTAAATCCGATTCCGAGGTAACTCAACTCCAAAATTTTCTCGAAGCATCTTAGCCATCTCCTCTCTAAGATTAGCTAGACCATCATCCATAGTGGATGATGCAGCTTGTGGCAGTGGCATAGAAGGAGTAGGGTTGCTAGTTGTGGGTAGGAATTGTGGCATGTATGTCGACCCATAATTTGGTAGTGGTCAAGTGGTTGTAGTTGTAGGTAGAGTTTGGTTCGGCGTTGCCACCGAACCTGTCATGCTCATAATAGGATTAATGGGTGTAGCCACAATCTGATTTGTTTGGGTAGGATAATAAGTCATCGGCACGGGAGGCGCCGATGCAATAGGTAAAGCCAGATTAGGGTTTTGCACACTAGCAGCTACACCATTATTACCACTAGATGATTGAGATATATTCTTCTGAGCATTAGTATTTTCTATAAAAGTTTGATAGACTAGATTGTTACCATCAGCAATACGACTTTCAATCTCAGCCCACTGCTCAGGAGAAAAGGCAGTACTTACAAAGGGTTTAACCCGCTCGGCTTGAAGAGGAGGGAACTTGATTTCTTCAATCGGAGTGATTTTGCCTTGGCGATCCTTCTTGAACTTTGCAAGGAACTCCTGCAAGTCCTTCTCCTCGCACGCCTTCTTGTACTCCTCATAAACTTGGTGATGATCGGCCGATATCTCATCAAGACTGGGCTTAATGATGTTATCGGCGTCTACCTTAGATGGCTTGGGAATATCAGACATGGTGGATGATGATGATTGATCTTCATTCCCCAGCGGAGTCGCCAAAAAGTGTGTTGACACACGAACACGTCACGTGTACCCTCGACGCCGGGGGTGATGCACCGCAGCTCACGTCGAAGGAGACCCGACCGACAGCGCGATACGCAAGACAGTCGACAGGTGCTTTTGCAGACCCGAAAACCCCACACCCCCGGGAGGGACCCCATCAGGGAGTGCGGCGGCTATGGGCTGCCCTAGGTCGATTCGCTCGCCCCTAGAGCCTCGGAATTCGCAGCTCTCAAACACAAGGAACAGCGAAGAACGAGATAGAAAAACGGTGGAGAGATAAAACGTAGATGAAAAAGTAGTATATTGATTTCTTCGATTGTGTGTTGTACAATCGGCCGTCACCCCCAACATATATAAGAGGCGGCTGGACTTCCCGTATAAGTACAGGATTCATCTAGGCTTTCCTTACAAGAAAAATTACATCAATTCACGTCCTAGAGTCCTAATTCTATTCCAACTCGGATTCAGTCTGAATCTGGCCCAAACTCTGTCTTCCTTCTTGCGCGGGCCGCCGGGCTTGCATATGATCTTCGATGGAGACGGCCCAAATATCAAACTTGTGCGCCTCGACGATACGAACAACTCTCATGTTGATCATTTTTTCAAATAAGGCCATCTTGAATACTTTTCGAGGTCATATTTATCTTCCAGTCGGACTCGGTTTTGCAGTAGACTGGATTATCCGAGTCTCGTAGTGAATTTGTAGGCTATATATTATCTCTGATGATGATGACTCCAAAATCAAAAATTACCGTCTTGATGATACGCACAACTTCTGTATTGAACACTTCTTCATCCAAGGTCATTTTGATAAACTTTCGAGCACATGTTCAATTTCACTCGGACTTGAGCTCATCCACTCGGATATTAGATACTTTCACTCGGATCGTTCGATTAGACTTTTTCACTCGGAAGACAATCTTTCACTCGGATGACTATATTTCCACTCGGATGACTATATTTCCACTCGAATGACTATATTTCCACTCGGAAGGCACTATCTTATTCAATCGGCAAGTTTTCATCCCGATGGTAATCTTTTCACTCGGAATATTTTCACCTGGACGACAATTTCACTCGGATGATCATATTTTCACTCGGATGACTATATTTCCACTTGGATAATAATAAGTTCATCCGTCAGCAAACTTTCACTCGACCGTACAATTTCACTCGACCATAAACTTTCACTCGACCATAAACTTTCACTCGGATGGTAAACTTTTCACTCGGATTTCCGACTGAAAACATAGCCCGATCTTGATTTGTCTCTCCAGGCCTCATATGATCTCGGATTGAGACAAATTATATATGAAAATCGATCGGCTCGACGAGACGAAACTTTTCCATGTTGAAGGTTTTTCGATTCAAGGCCATATTGATGGCCGAATTACTCGCGCAATCTATCATGCAAGTGTTTGGCACCTCGCGCCATATTTCCGTTGAGGTTCAGTCTGCAGTATATTGCCTCTAACTTTTGCATATGAACTCGGATTGAGATGATTTATATATCAAAATCGATTGCTTCAACGAGACAAAGACAATTACTTAAGAGTGCTCCTTCATCCAAGGTCATCTTGAAGACGTGATTGGCCAAAAACCACTCGGAACATTGAACTATGCCACTCGGAGTATAGTTTCGGTCCGTAAGATAAAGTCGAATGAATATAACCGAAACATCAAAGTGGTTCCACTCGGTGACGTGAATATTTTTATGCTGAAAACTCATTCACTCGAGACCATCTTCATGGCAATCTGTATCTTGGCAAAATCAGGTGTCAACAAGAACGAAAGAGAGAGAGAGAGAGAGAGAGAGAGAGAGAGAGAGAGAGAGAGGGGAGAGGATAACGTGCGGTGGAACGTGGGGTGGGGCATGCGCCCAGACATCCACGTCACTGATCCGCGTGACTGGGTGGTCATCCAATAGGAAGTCTTCATTTTTTGTGCTTCTTTACATTTTTGTTTTGCTAGATTTAGTAGGGTTTTTTATGAAATCTTTTCAAACTTTTTCCACACCCTCTATGAATCATAAAGTGATATCCTGCCAAATTTCATGTTTTTCAAGATTTTTAGAAATTTTTAGAATTAAAAAGACGATAAACTCATTTTGCCTACAATTATTTGGGAAATTGTACGTAAAATGGTTTGTAAAATCATATATGATATCTTTGGGATATGTGTAGGCCTAGTGCAACCAAAGGAGGGGTAGGCCCCATCACCAGGGGGCGAATGTACCTCGGCGGCATGTTGGGTCTAACCATTAATATCCATGGAAAATCATACGATACCGGAAATCCTTGGGACTAGGCATGGTGTCGTCATATGGCCCTCGTAGGGTGTGGTAAAAGTTTGAGCTCATTTCGCTGGAGCCTGATCGGAGGCTGCTTGTAAACTACAACATCTCTGAGGTAGTATCTCGCTATCGAGAGAGAACATGTCCGGTTTGTGAAGAAAGTGCGCTTCACGTTGCTCCGTTGACCTCGAAACTTCTCGTGCTCTCAAAGGGGGCCATTGCATAACACGTGCCAGGACATGGCATTTTTTAGGCCCGCCTGCAATATTTGAGACATTTATTGCATCCGTAGGGTTCGGTGCGATAAATTGCAGATCTGCACGGCGGTCACCTAAAATGATGTCCATAAGTGGTTTGTAAAATCATGTATGATGTCTTTGGGGTATGTGTAGACCTAGTGCA
>NC_041384.1:748479369-748495668 GCF_002162155.2 Triticum dicoccoides
ATGTACCTCGGCGGCATGCTGGATCTAGCCGTTATTATCCACAGAAAATCATACAATGCCGGATATCCTCAGGACCTGGCATGGTGTCATCATATGGCCCTTGCAGGGTGTGCTAAAAGTTTGAGCGCATTTCGCAGGAGCCTGGCCGGAGGCCGCTTGTAAACTGCACCATCTCCAATGTAGTATCCGGCTATCGAGAGAATTTGTCCGGTTTGTGAAGGAAGTCCACTTCACGTTGCTCCGTTGACCTCGAAACTTCTTGTGCTCTCAAAGGGGTCCATTGCATGACACGTGCCAGGATATGGCATTTTTCAGGCGCGCCTACAATATTTGAGACATTTATTGCATTCGTAGGGTTTCAATGCGGGAAATTGCAGATATGCATGGCACCACACCCCAAAGCCACGTATTGCCTCTTCAGACATGCCACCACAACTTAAGACATATATGAGGACCCAGTGCGATGGTTTGGTGGCATTGCTACCCCCCTCCCTAAGGCCCCCGGCCGGCCTGACACTGGACTAGTTGACCAAGAGAACTATGCATTTGGTTTTCGCCGGACGGGCTTTGACCAATGGACTTCTCCACCTGGTTGTGATAGGTCAGCCCATGGGAAGACTCCAGAACAAGGTCCGAGGCCTACCCACCACAAGATTCCCTCTGCGTCGACCCGAAGCAGATGTTTCCCCCTTCCAAGTGTCGGCGGCAGCGCCATCCATGAAGGGGGTCACACTTTGGAGCCATGCGCCAGGTGTTTGCACTTTCCGCCACACTTCCAGGCATGTAAGAGGACCCAACGCAATATTTGGTGGCATAGCTAGCCCCCAAAGGCCACCGACCACACTCGTAGACACGCGAAGAACAATACGTAGCGGGGGATGTTTGCGCATACACCTGCATCTTTAAAAAATATAAGAAATTTCCATGCATCTTATATGACATGTCGCTACACTGTGTAAAAAAATCATGAGTTTATCACGCTCCGAGTGTTCAAAAATATTCATGCAACACCAAAACTGTAGAACGTTACTTCGATGTCAACGCCGTCCGTGAGGGGGGCCACACCACGGAGCCGCGTATTGGCTCTTTAGACATGCCACCACAACTTAAGACATGTATGAGGACCCGGTGCGATGGTTCGGTGGCATTGCTACCCTCTAAGGCCCCCAGCCGGTCTAACCCTGGACTAGTTGACCAGGAGATCTACGGCTTTGACTTTCGCTAGACGGGCTTTGACCAATGGAGTTCTCCACCTTGTTGTGATAGGTCAGCCCTTGGAAAGACTCCAAAACAAGGTCCACGCCCTACCGACCACAAGACTGCCTCCGCGTCGACCCGACATGGACATTTCCCCCCTCCAAGTGTTGGCGGCAGCGTGTCCATGAAGTGGTCACACTCCGGAGCCGCCGTCCTTTCAAGATTCTGATAAAAAAACATATGAAATTCAAAATCGATGCAAGTATCAATTACTTGTGATTTTAATAAATTACTAGTGCCGAAATTTGTGGAATTTCAAGAAATACAACATCTATATAACTAAATTGTTGAACTTTCACCACCTAGACCATGAAAATCCCCTTGTGCTGCTGGAATTGACAACAACAAAACCATGTTTTCTGCCCTGATGCATATGAAATGAAACATATGCCCAATATTTCATACCGATCAATGTGCTGATCTCCAAGGAGGGTTCGCCGAGGGCGCAGGAGGCAGTGTAAAAAAACATGAAAAATCAAATGCTTCCCCCTTTAGTATTGTTATTACTTATTATAAGTACCTACACACAAAAGTACATGAGGTCACATTTCCAACTTGCTCAAAAACAAAAACATACCGGATATACATAATGTATGGAAAATTCTACCCCAAATCGATATATAATTTGTGGATGTTTAAGTTTAGATAAGTCAGATTTAAATTAATCAAATTCTAACATTTAACAAATAAAAATAATTTAAAAGAAAAAAAATCTATGCCTAAGGCAAGGCCGTCGGCATAGTTTTGATAAGTCAGATTTAAATTAATCAAATTTTAATTTTTAAATATAAAAATAAAAAATCATATAATATCTATGCCTACGGCAAGGCCATCGGCATAGTATTGCCATGTGGCAGTTCCTGGAAAAAATAACAAATAAAACATATGCCGACAGCCGCCGTCAGGGCCGTCAGCATAGATTTGGCGGTGTTAGGCTGCCGTCTGAGACCAGGTCGCCAGGGCCACCTATATGCCAACGGCCTCACTATACCGACGGCTGCCGTCTCCGTAGGTGGAGGTATGCCGACGGCCTTTCTATGCCTACGGCTGCCGTCGGCATAGTCTGAGGTATGACGACGGCCTTTCTACGCCTACGACGTTCCCTAGGCCGTCGGCATAGCTCCATCTATGCCGACAGCGACCGTCGGCATAGAGTAGGCCGTCGGGGTAGCCATTTATTCTGGTAGTGCCGGTGCTGCGATGGAGCACCGCTGCGCTGGTGGCGGCATGACATTGAAGCTAAGCTTCGCCGGCGGCCAATCGGGGGTGCTGCAATGGGAGATGCGACGGAAGCCAGTGCTGCAATGGAGGAACACCCGCACGGTGGGGCGCTGCAATGAAGCATGCGTCGACCATCAGGTGCATGTAGCAATGTCGCGCCGGTGGCGGTGCTGCACTAAAGCTTAGTCGGCGGCCATGCGATGGGGGGCTGCAGTGAAACATATGCCACGGCCGTCGGGGTGCTATGAAGGAGCACGGCTGTGCCGGTGGCGACGCTGCACTGAAGCTTCGCCGGCGGCCATGGATCCTGCAAGGGGAGGTGCGACGGCAGCCGCGCGGTGGGGAGCTGCAGTGAAGCATGTAGCGGCCGTCTAGGTGCTGCGATGGAGGGCCGCCTTGGCTTCAATGAAGCTTCGTTGGAGACGTCGTCGGCGTGGCGTCAATGCTTTTTTGTGCTTGGTGTTGCCATGGCCATGGCTGCAATGAAGCAGCATGCCTGTGCTATATGCCGGAGCTCCCGGAGTGCTGCACGGTGATGCAGTGGTTGGTGGCGGCTCTTGGAACTGTGTTGCATCGCTTCCGACGACTCCGGTGCCACGAGGCCGCACGACGGATGTGCGAGGATGGGTGCTGTGTTGCTCTAATGAAATGGGATCAGACGAGGAAAGTGAGGCGAGGCTGTGTTGCTTGGTTCAAATGGCCACTTAGCGTTAGATTGGACGGCTACCCAGACGGATGATTAGAAATCATCCGGCTGATTTGTCGCAGTCCTTTTTTTTCATGGTAATACGTGTCTAATTCATATCATAAAGAACAAAGTCTGATAAAGAACAAAGTGCAAGTCACGTAAGGACCAACATGACAATATTGAAAAGATAACAGAACATCTCTGAGCTTGACACCAGCGCCCGTAACCTGCCTCCGGCACCACCACTGCAGCCACCGAAGAAAAGAATAACGGATCACCTCCTCACCCCAGCTCGACGCGGCTCCATCACTGATATGCAACTTTGCAGACCTCCACTGTGGCTCCCCAAAAATGAAGCCATTGCTGTTGAATTAATCAGACCGGGGCAACACCCCGGATGCGCCCGTCAAACTCCAGATATGGCACCCCACCACGACTAAGACGTCAAAGAAGGAAACCATACCTGCCATTCACAAACCACGAACCTAGTACACGTTCCGTCTTCCAGATGTTGTCAATGACCACAATCTGCATTCGCTCCTGGACTACCTCCCAAGCTCCGCGCCGACGCTGGAGCAAACGCTGTCGCAACGGCGAAGCCCGATGACACGGGTCCACCACGAGGATGCAGCCGCCGCCATGCCATCCTTGCTTGAACAAACTAGTTTCTAAATCCATCCCCAACCATAGAACCGATGACCTCGTCAGGGAAGGATCCGAAGAATCTTTATTCAGCGCCACCATCGTCGTCGCCGAAGCCAAGACGATGAACAACCTAAATACCTAGACTACAAGGGAGTAAAAATGATTGACATGCGTGGATCTGGTGACCCCCCTCCCCCCCTACCACTGACGACCGAGGTCACCGGCGGAGGGGAGCCGCCGGAGGACGGCGCTGAAGATGGCCTCCTGGCGGCGGCTAGGGTTCCAAAAAAGCATGGCTTCTCATGGTCTCATGTGGGTAGTGAATTTTTGTATTTCTTTCCTTCTTAAATTTATTATTGTTTTGTTGAGGAATACAATACTACTTTCTTAATATATACAATACATAGACATATACGAAAATGATCGCCTACTATTCTGTTTGTCTTACTAGCGGTTGCAACCGGCATTTCTCCATAGCGAAGCACAAGTGTTCGCAACGCGGCCATCATTGGCGACCACAGGGAAGAAGATAAGCAACGACATGTGTGGAGTGCGGTGTCAAAATAAAGGATGCTGACTTGGGGGAATTGGGGAAGGGGGTGTTCATGAGCGATATGATTACTGGGATAAGAGTGTTTTAAGTTCTTTTCTCTCCCGTTGCAAAGTACGTACATGTTTTCTAGAATAAATACCTTAAAAAAAGATGCTATTACCCAACCATCACACTCATCATAGCTCCAAGGGGAAAGCATGATGAAAGATCCCATGTTACATAGAACACTACTTTTTTTAGGCAAACTCACAAGCTTTATTAAGACGTCACAACGTTTATACGGACAAATAAAAGATCTCCAGGATGGCCTAACAAAGATGGTGGCCAACCACTGAAGTAAGTGCATGCTTTGCGAGACTGTGAGCCTCGACATTATTTGAGGTCTTAAACTCATGAATAAAGATACAAGAATAAAAAAACTTTAGCTGTATCTATTATTTCATGTATTACTGCTGCATACGATGCTTCGTTGCCATCCTTTATTGCTTCCATAGCTACTTTATAGTCTGATGCCATGGTGATCCTCCGGATATACAAATCGTCAACCAATGCAAGCGCCTCCCTTATTGCCAAAGTTTCCAATGTAGTTGGGTCATCTAAGTGGTTGAACCCAATAGCATAGGACCCCTGGTATACACCCGCCTGGTCTCGGCATATAGCTGCCACAGCTCCAAGGCCTCCGGCTCTAAACACTGTTGTGTCAACATTTATTTTAGCATGTCCCGCACATGGAGGCTGCCAGCAGCTTGGCCTGGGTGTCGATTGAGTAGAGGCCGAAATCACCGTTGGCTTCTGCAAGATCTTTATTTCATCCATGAAGGAGTTGATGAGGCAATCTGTCGCATACGGAGTTAGATAAATGTCTTCATGGCTCACCTTCAGCCGAGCTGCCCAGATCGCCCATAGTGTCACCACCATCCTAGTGTAGTCTTCATGGGGCAAAGTCTCGTTCATGGAAAAGAGCCAATCTTTGTCGTCCTCACTCTGGCTTTTCCACATGTGTTCGACCATGTCCTCTTTTGATAACGCCCATACACAGCGAGACATAGTGCAGCTAAGCAAAGAATGCCTCCAGCTATTTGCCGCACCACATAGTGCACACACATGCGTAGGTGCCATATTCCGATGATGGAGAACATCACCTATTGGTAATGACTGCCGGGCGAACCTTAAGGTGAATAAGTTCAGCTTCGATGGAATATCTTTCTTCCACGGGGAGGACCAACCTTTCCTCTCACCCTCAAGGTTCGAGCTACCCTGGATCTCCTCTAGCCAGCCTTCTCGGCCCATCTTCAAGTTGATAATTAGATTGTAAGCCGACCTGACCGTGAACCGGCCTTTTGGATCTTCATGCCAAGCCCAAAAAACCATTCTATTTCTTGTGCAGAGTGGAATTCTCAATATTGCATCGGTGTCTATGGGTATAAACGTCTCCCACACCACATCTTCATGCCATGATGACGAAGTATGGTCAGTTAGCTCTAAGACCAGCTGAGGTGGGTGGTCAATCAAAGATGCAAATGGTTTCATCATACCTGACCTCGGAATCCAGTTTTCTTGCCATATTCTCGTCGTCTCCCCGTTTTCGATCATGCGGATAATGACGTGTTGCAAGATGTTTCTGCCATCCACAATAGCTTGCTAGACCTGCAACGAGTGTGGTCCAAGTTCTGCCTGCATCAATAAGCAAGATGGGAAGTATGCCGCTTTTAGAATCCTTGCGCTGAGTGTTTTTTTTTTTTGAGCGATTTGCGCTGAGTGTGTGAGGCTCATGTAGTAGGACTCACCGGGCTTGTATGGACAGCAATTCAAGGTTGACCACTTCCAAATCACGAAAACCTAGCCCATGTATCAAGAACACTACTGGTCCAACTAGAAAAAAGCCCGTTAACGTACGCATGCCCACCCGGTCTGGCAACATAAAATGTCCCGCACAAGCCCACCACTGCTTGACAAACGAGAAGCACAGGTCGCGAACGCAAAACGGAAACAGATAGCCACAGGCCACGTACAACCTTTCCTCCTGATCGAGCTAATTGCATGTTGTGGGATTTTACGTGGACTCCGACGTCGCCGCCGGAGGATAGGTGGAACCCTAGATCGCCTCTAGGGGAAAGTTCTATCTGATTAGTACGTGGCGGCCGACTCAATCGGGTGTCGGGGAGATCAACACCAAGACCAAGGGTGCAAGGCTCGTTTGCATGGCGAATCCAACGCCGGCGGGGGCTTTGGAGGAGGTAGAGAAGATGAAGGCGGCGGCGATCGTGGAAGGAGAGCAGGAGGACAGGAGGCGGATCGGAGAGAACAACAAGGTTACGGGAGGGGCGGCTAGTAGAGGCCCTCCGGCGGGGGGAGAAGGAGGAAGCGGAAGTGGGGGTGGAGATGCGGTAGAGGATGAAGATGAAGGGTGGGTTACTATGGCCCGGAACCAGACTTGGAGGACAAATTTGCTAGGATGAAGCTGCATGGAGAGGAGGAGGACGATCTCGACCTGTCAGGGGAAGTTGAGGAATTGATCAGGGGGTGAGGTGGTTAGGACTGTTTCGTGTTCATACCACCAAGCCTTTCAGTCATGCAGCGTTGTTGAGGCAGTTGCGGAACGCTTGGGCGGCTGCCCAGGGTGTGACTTTCAATGTCAAAGGACCCAACCTCTTCTTGTTCTGGTGCCACTGCCTTGGCGACTGGAAGCGGATCATGGATGGAGGGCCATGGATTTTTCTCTATGCTCCGGTAATAGTACAGTAATATGATGGTTTCACTGATGTGGCAGAATACAAACTGAATAAAGTTCCTTTATGGGCTCGAATTAAGGGTTTGCCGGATGGGTTGAAAGCTAAGAAAGAACTAGCAGAAAAGGTAGCCACCAAGGTTGGGGAACCACCTTTTATAGTGACTGTGAATGAGGGCAAGATTAACCCTTCAAGCACTTTGAGAGCATGAGCTTTTGTGGATGTTGACACACCACTTGTGAGATTTTTCCGATTACATTACAAAAAAGGAAGAAATATCCTGTTTACTACGAGAGGTTGCCAGACTTTTGCAATTTCTGTGGTTTGATGGGACACACAGTAGAGGAGTGCGGGGATGGAGTTCATGACCCGCGCACATGTGAACGGGGAGACTGGCTCCTGTGGAGCGCTGAACAGCCAGCCTACACATCAAGAGGAAGGGGTAGTATGGAAGGTAGGGGTAGAGGAGGTAGGTCTGGAGGATTGGGTGGAAGAGGAGGCGAAGGTGGTAGACAGGGAACAGGAGACCGTGAGGGAGAAAGGAGGGAGTTTGATGGGGAGGATGGAGGAACGCAGACCATGGATTACACGCAGCATGCCAGCTGAGAGGAGAATCCGAATGCTTGCAAAAGGCTCGTGCGTGCAGACGGATCAGTCAATGTGAGAGGACAAGGCCTCCCTAATCTCTCTGGCTAGGTGGCTGAAACTGTTTTGTTTCTAGAGAATGGAGGTGAGGATACACACCAGGTGGCCTCTACAACACCTGGTAAAAACCCGATTGTGAAGAGGAGGAAGCGGGATGGTAGGTCTCAGGAGGAAGACATGGAGTATGTTGAGAAGGCGGCCTCTCTCGAGGAGGATTGCCGAGCCCAATGAAGTTACTGTGTTGGAATTGTCGCGGGATTGGCGACCCTGCGATGGTCCGTGAGCTCCGCGATCTCGTGGAGGCATGTGCGCCGATGGTGCTTTGTATTATGGAAACACAGTTGGCGAAGTACCAGGTGGAAGGTTTGGCGGGTACTTTAGTTTTTTCTGGTCGTTTTGGAGTAGATAGTGGTGGTAGGAGTGGAGTTTTATGCTTGTTTTGGAAGAATGATGTTAATATTGAAATAAAAACTTATTCTCGCTATCATATTGATTCAGTGGTGAAATTGGTGGGGAAGGACCCGTGGTGTTTGTGTGACGTCCGGATAATTAAGCTACAGTAATTCCATGTTAATGGTGACGTGTCATCGGCATTACTGTTGCTAATCTCACCTTGGTTCAAACACGAGTCAAATTCAAATTCAAATAACAAGCCAAAATATTATTTCGTCAAACAGTAAATTAAAAATGTTACTTGGGTTGCAAATATTCACTAACCAATTGTCATTTACTAACCAACATTTTATAAGGTGGCTGAGTGTCCTAAAATAAATGAAACATGGGCCAATTGATTGTTTAAAATGCTTTTCCTAATTTATGAAAATACAAACTAATTTAATTAACCCCCCAAAACTTTGTTGAAGTGTCTAATATTGCATCACTAAATATGGGCCAAGTTTCATATTTTATAGAACTCATTTACTATTAAAAATAAAGGCAAAACAACAACATAAAAGAAAAACAGAAAATAAATGAAAACAAAAGGAAAAGGCCACCGGCCAGTATACACCGCGGCCTGCTCAGCGACAGTCCAGCCTGGCTCGGCCCAGCTCGGCCTTTCCCCTTCCTCCCACCCCTGGACGCAGCACGCGCTTTCCCGAGGGAGGTCACCGTCTCCACCGCACCCGCTCGCGCCCACGCGTCGCTACAGCGCCGCAGATGGATAAGAGCGCTACCGTCGACCACCCTCCAACCCCTAGCTCGAACCCTCACTCTCTCCCTCGCCCTCTCCCTCTCAGATCTCACTCGCCCTAACGCACCAGTCGACGCGCCTCGTCGTTGGCATGACCACCGGCCACCTTCCGCCGTTCCGAGCTGTCCACGGGGACCGCCGTTGTCGACTACGACGCCTGCTCCTGCTGGATGGCACCGGGACGCCACATCGACGCCACCCTCGCTGATCCCCTTCGTCGAGCTCCGCCTCTGCGTCGCCGTCGATCTGCACCACCGCGACCTCCCCGAGCTGCTCCTCGACCCCTACTGTGAGCCGCCGTGCCGGTTGCGCTCCTCACCTCTCGTCCTAATCGCCCCTAGATGCCTGAGCCACCGCAGCCGAACCTCATCACCGTCACGGCCACTAGCCTCCGAGCCCGCGCCCGAGCAGTGCCTCGAGCTTCCGGGCCTGAGTTAGTGATGTCTAAGCCCCGCTCCCCAACTCCCCTCCTAGTTCCTCCTAGCCCCGGGTCCGAGTTCGCCCGACTCTGGTCGCCGTCGATGTCTAAGCCCTGCTCAACTACGGCCACCCCCGCACCTGCAGCTTGCCCCACCGGAAGCGCACGAGCGTCAGCTCACCGTAGGACCTAATCGCGCTCCAAATGGGCCAATGTGGCCAATTTCTGGTGCTGTCCCGCGTCACGCCGCCGTCGATTTGGTCACCGGCACGCTCTCCGGCGTTTAAACGCTAGTGGGACCCACCCGTCAGGCCATTAGCCGCTAACATCCACTGACCAGTGGGCCCACCTACTGTGTAGTTTAAGTTAATTAAACTAACCCTGTTATTAAACTAGGTCACTGACAACCAGACCCCACCCTGTTAACTAACTAATTAAATTAACTAAACCACTGTTGTTTAGCTTACTTGCTGACTACTGGGCCCGACTGGTCAGTTTGACTAGTCAACCTGCTGACTGGGCTAGTCCCAGTCTATGACAGGTGGGCCCCCTGTTGACATGTTTACCAGCCAACTGGTCAACTCTTGACATGCTGACTCAGGAGGCTGGCCCCACCTGTCAGCCTGTAATGCCATTGCTGTGTACACTTCTTTGTGTACACCTAGCACTTAGTATTTAATATATTTTCGAATTAAGTAAATTTCAGAAATTTAGAAAATGATTTAAAACTTTGAAAATTAATATAAAATAATCCGTAGCTCGGATGGAAAAACTTTGTACATGAAAGTTGCTCAGAACAATGAGACGAATCCGAATACGCAGCCCATTCCGCCACACGTCCCTAGCATAGTGAACACACAACTTTCCCCCTCCGGCCCGTCTGTCCAAAAACGCAAAACACTGGGAATACTTTCCCGGATGTTCCCCCCCTTTGCCGGTATCACCTAGTACTGCATTAGGTCACCTCTAGCACCGTGTATTTCCATGTTATGCTTTGATTGCTCTGTGTATTTATTGTGTTCCCCTTCGTTACTTCTTTCCGGTAAACCCCGAGACCGCTGTCGGTACCCCTGTGATCTACTACATCAACGACGAACCCTTCTTGCCAGAGAAACCAGGCAAGCCCCCCCCCCTTGATCAACCTGATATCGCCTATTCTTATCTCTACTGCTTGCATTAGAGTAGTGTAGCATGTTACTGCTTTCCGATAATCCTATTATGATGCATAGCCTGTCTTTGCTACTACTGTTGTTACCTTTACCTGCAATCCTAAATACTTAGTATAGGATGCTAGTATTCCATCAGTGGCCCTACATTCTTGTCCGTCTGCCATGCTATACTATCGGGCCATGATCACTTGGGAGGTGATCACGGGTATATACTTATATACATAATATGTGATACATGTGGTGACTAAAGTCGGGTCGGCTCGTAGAGTACCCTCAAGTGATTCCGATGTGGGGGCTGAAGGGGCAGGTGGTTCCATCCAGGTAGTGGTGGGTCTGGGTTCCCGACGGCCCCCAACTGTTACTTTGTGGCGGAGCGACATGGCAGGTTGAGATCACCTAGGAGAGAGGTGGGCCTGGCCCTGGTCGGCATCCGCGGTTACTTCAAAATAACACGCACAACGAGATCTTGGTATTTGATCTGAGTCTGGCCACTAGCCTGTATGCACTAACCAACTACGCGGGAATAGTTATGGGCACTCGACGTCGTGGTATCAGCCGAAGCCTTCGTGACGTCAGCGACTGAGTGACGCGCGCCAGGTTGGACCGCGTAACGCAACTTCCTTTGTAATGGAGGTTGCTGGTCTGCTCACCGGTCGCCTGTCGGTGTCAAAACCGGTAGATCTCGGGTAGGGGGTCCTGAACTATGCGTCTAGGATCGATGGTAACAGGAGACAGGGGACACAATGTTTACCCAGGTTTGGGCCCTCTCTATAGAGGTAATACCCTACGTCCTGCTTGATTGATATTGATGAATATGAGTGTTACAAGAGTTGATCTACCACGAGATCGTTATGGCTAAACCCTAGAAGTCTAGCTTGTATGACTATGGTAATGACTGTCTCCTTTCCAGACTAACCCCTCCGGTTTATATAGACACCGAGGGGATCTAGGGTTTACATAGAGTCGGTTACATAAGAAGAAATCTTCATAGTCAGTCGCCAAGCTTGCCTTCCACGCCAAGGAGAGTTCAATCCGTACACAGGTACAGTCTTCGGCCTTCATGTCTTCACAGCCCATCAATCCGGCCCAATAGATAACAGGCCGGACGCCCGATGACCCCTTAGTCCAGGACTCCCTCACCGCCCACGCAACGTGCATGTGTGCAATGGGCGATGGGCCCCGACACCTGCGCGCATAGGATTGAGACCGGCGTGCTGACCTCTCTTTTGTGCCTAGGTGGGGCTGCGACGTGTTGATCTTCCGAGGCCGGGCATGACCCAGGAAAGTGTGTCCGGCCAAAGGGATCGAGCGTGTTGGGAAACGCGGTGCACCCCTACAGGGAAGTTTATCTATTCGAATAGTCGTGTCCCTCGATAAAAGGACAACCTGGAGTTGTACCTTGACCTTATGACAACTAGAACCAGAAACTTAATAAAACACACCCTTTCAAGTGGCACTACAAGAAATATGTCAACTTGCGACCATCACTATTGGTCACTGAAAGGTCATTGTTTTTCATTTCGACCTTTTTGTGACCAAAAACAGAAGGTCAAAAGCTAGCGGTTGTAAACTGAAATTAACGACCTTCTATGTGAGAAGGTCGTGGAATTCCATGACCAAAACAAAAGGTCATTGATTCTATGACCTTCTGTTTTGGTCGCTAGCTCTCTGCCCAGGCCACGTCGGATCCGACGTGGCAATCTGACGTGGCAAAATTGCGACCAATTGAAACGGTCGTTGATAAGATTCAGCCCGGTCCAATTAGGTGTCTATATGGGCTGAGCCCATTAATTCGACTTATATATATATATTTTTCCTGTCAAATTTTGTTAGCTTCATGGGCCAAGCCCAATATTGCAGCCTTTTATTGTTGGGTCGTGGCCTTCTAAAATTGTTTGGGCCATTATATTTTCGAGCTAGTCCCATCAATCTGATAGGTCCCACTTGTCATCATCTCACACATTGGGCACACTTGACAGAAATTTCAAAACTGCTCAGATTATTTTCATAAGTGGGTCCCGCGAGTAAAGTTTCCATTCTACACGTTTTCAGATCACATACATAGTCAATATTTCAGACGAAACAGTACAGATGTAGTTCATCAAATAAAACTAAGTCTACTACAATCTGTATATAGTGTATTACAGCCCAAATATGCCTACTATTACAATATTACAATATTTACAGTCTATAAGGCTCTTTGTTGAGTAGGGCTATACGACTTCGAACTTCAAATTTTGTAGACCTGGAGCTCCTATAAAAGAGTGAACACATAGGCTACCAGCATTAGAGTCACTATTATTCCTGTAGTAGATTTGCAAACCACCAGGTTCCGTGTACAGACTATCAAAAAATTATATATTGAAAGAGATCTCATAGAAATGTAGATTTTTTGGCGAAATATATGATAAACCAACATGTTTGTGATGCATCTTCACAGAACCACAAGAACACTAGATATAATATAATATGATTCCAGAAGTATAATGCTAGCCACAAGAGCATCAATCAGTAGCAGGTATATAGCTAGCAAACTATCTACTAGACATCATCGACACTTGAACCATAACATGCATGTCCAGCAAGGAAACAAAAAATGGGACAAGTACTAATGCTGGATAACATGTACAGGAAGGCCATCCAATGGTTTCAGCCACATCCTGATAAACCAGCGACACTCTAATACTACTAATTACCAGTAGCAAATAAAATAGTAAGATGAGGCACCAGCACTTAATCATCGACACAACAGTCGACAAGGACTCAACCACGGCATAAAAAGCATCAAAATCCTAACTAACCCATGAAACAGAGCATGGTTGTAGCATAGCAAAGGGAGGAGCTCACAATGGTGGTTTGCGTAACCGATGTCAAACAACCTCTGTCCGTCGCTTGCGAGCACCATGCACCTTGGTGCCTTGCATACGGCCTCCTTTGAGTCTGCGAGAGAAAGAACGAGGTGAAGGTTAGTCGCATCAAGGATGCTGCTGTTCTGGGTCAAGCTAAGTCAACAGCATAAGAGATTTTAGTTAACAAAAATTAACATGTGAACATCTTACACAATAGTAGTATAGATTGTAGTAGTAAGCATGCAAGGAAACAAAACATGGGACAAATATTGATAGAAACAAAACAACCAGGATATGACAATAGGAGTAGTATAGATTGTAGCGACAGAAGCACAAGCATGCAAATATGCATCTCATCCCAACCTAAAATTAGAAACAGTAGCAGCCATTCATTTTTACGCAAGTGTAAAACTAAACCATAAGCACTACAGCATTTGCTAAACTTGTCAGCTAAAGAACTCTATCTCGAAAGGCCTGAAAGAAGATTACATAAGCACCAGAACACCCTAACCACCACCAATTCTCTTCATAGTTGATCTGATGTAAAAAAGTAAGAAATATGATACAGCAGCAGGCAAGTAGTATATATCACTCATGGGCGTATGGGGCGAGGTGGAGGTAGTTCATGTGCTCGGTGCACATGCGGATGGCGTTCTCGGCATATATCTGGGTGCCGTCGGTGTTTCCCTTCTCGATGGCCTTCTTCACCTTGAGCTTCTGCCATTCAACATATAAACATATAAGTAAAGTACACTAATTCTAGAAGAGAAAACACAAAGCAATAAAGGATAAATGGACCATTTCCCCACAATTTTTTCCTGATTCAAACATCTACAGTCCAGCCACTGATGTCTTAAGCATGTGTTGTTGGTATGACCACACATGAGAATCAACTTCAGAGAATAAAAATCACATTTGCTCAAATTATGCAAGAAAATCAAGGGCCCCTACCCTCCCACTTTCCTAGAACAAAATGAGTATATGAGCAGCAACTATATAGGACTGATGATGCATTTACTACCTGGGAAAGAGCCACCACCAGCAGTTTGTTATAGTAGCAGGGTCAGTGAACTTTCCAAATATGGATTCAACAAATGCATAGTGTGTTCACTTGTTAATTGGCTAGTTGAGTTCTACTGATAACCTATAGAGCAACTAAAATTGTGTTGTTATATATAGACACGCAGCGTAGATGAGAAAAATGGAAGACATGAATTTGATGCTATCTTGAAAGTAAAAAAGAACTATATTTATCAAAACTTTGAAAAGTAACTAAATAGTGCAATGGTATAATATTTGATACGACAGCCAGGAAGTGGTACAATACAAATGTTGATTAACCAAATTACAAAAGAGTTCCCAAACATTTGGTGCTCACAGGTAGAACTTAAGAATCATTAGTGAATTACTAGTGCAATACAGAGATGCTGAAAACATACCCAAACCCGTTCAATATTTCCGCACATTTTATTTTTGCAATGTTTTCATGTAAAGAAGTTCTTTTCTGCAATGTTCCAGGAAACCAAATGAAAGATGCCAGTCTCACACTATGCAGAATATGAACCCGCGTGAAATGCAAATGAACAGATGACCCAGTACCTGCTAGCGTTTGTACAAGACCGAGATAATGTGATCATGTGTTGGGTAAGAGAAACTATTGACAATGACCTCATAGCACAAAATTCAGCAGACCAACAATGTGTAAGGCAAGACCATGGCAGGGATCTAGTTCTCCCCCAGCAGAGTCCCTTTGGAGCCGATTAGCTCCCCACGCAAGCAGCTTCCGAATGCAATCCAAGTCCCCGCTGTGAGCCGCCACATGCACGGGGTGAGGGGGCGCCATGACCCTGATTATCAGCCGGAGGTTGCTTCTCACCACAA
This sequence comes from Triticum dicoccoides, assembly GCF_002162155.2. Classification (NCBI taxonomy): domain Eukaryota; kingdom Viridiplantae; phylum Streptophyta; class Magnoliopsida; order Poales; family Poaceae; genus Triticum; species Triticum dicoccoides. The sequence continues at coordinate 748,494,617 of NC_041384.1, forward strand.
GTACCTGCACATATCACTTGTTGGAGTTAGTTCTTTTCAATTAATAAATTCTTTTAGTTGAACAAGACATGCTCATCCATGGAGATGCACATGTAATTTAGGATGTGGAATAATACTGGCGCTAACAATGTACTGTTGTCTCACATTATATGTGTGGCATATGCTTTCAAAAGTATGGTCAAATAACCATGCACATCTGATAGTTCCAGTGAAAAGAATATATGCAAATTGAGCAACCTGAGTGTAGATACACTACAATTTCAGATACACTGCATAACACGTGCATGGATCCAATTTGCAGGTCATTCCGACAACTGACAGGGAACTAAAATAAAGATGACAGAATAAGTTGAAACTTGTAAAGTTGAATATTCCCCAATACTCAGCATCCCACGAATGCAACCAAGCCTCCATGTACAGTTCAGGTTCAGACATGATTATATATATAATGACCAAAGTAAACTCTGCAGAAAACATACTAGTCCCACCGATCCTAAACTCCAGGAAGTCACCCAACAAATCACCTAATTAACACAGAAATTACTTCATTTTTATCCCGTTGACATCAACAACCCCGGAAATCCTAAATTTAGGCGGTCTCTCAAGGTCGCTACTAGTAAAGATGGACATGGCGAGTCCTAGCGGTCAAAGAAGCAGATCTAGCGGGGCAGTGAGATGTGTAGAGATGATGGAACCTTCTTGAGCGTGAGGCACTGCATCTTGGGCAGGTCCTCCTCGAGGAGCTTGGCATTGGCGCGGCGGATCTCGGCATTGAGCGTGACGACCGTGGCCCAGTTCTCCCCCTTTGCCGCCTCCGCTTTCTGCAACCAAACCGATCAGATTCAGACCAGGGCAGCGGGGGTAGGGGCGGAGAGTAGGGTACCTTGATAGACTGGGAGATCTCGGCGTCGACAGAGCCGTAGAGGCGGGCAAGCGCGTGGAGGGTGGGGCGTCGCGAGGAGAAGACGAAGGAGAGGAAGGGGAAGGGATCGAGAGGATTGGGGACGGAGTGGCGATGCAGTGATGAAGGGCGCGGGTGAGGATGGCGGCGA
>NC_041384.1:748496316-748516952 GCF_002162155.2 Triticum dicoccoides
TGGAGGCGAGGGAGGAGTGGAGGGGAGGGAAGGGGAGGGTGCAGATCGGTGGCGAGGGGGGAGGTGGGTGGCGGAGGCGAGGGGAGAGGTGGGCGGCGGAAGGAAGGGGAGGAGGGGGTGGCGGCGGAGGGATTTGGATCAGGGAGAGGAGTGGGGGCGGGGAGGGATCTGGATCGGCTAGGGTTGGATCGACTTCACGCGCGTGAGAGAGAGAGAGAGAGGCTGCACTGGGTTGGATCAACGGATGGATTGATGTATGGATGGATGGATGGACGGATGTTTGCCATGTCATCGATCCATGTCACAACGGATTCCACCAATCAGAATTAAGCTTATGTTTGTTTTGTAGTTTTTATCCTCTTATTTAGGGGAAACATTCAACATATTAACCACTAATAGTTTGTTAAAATGAAATAATATTGTGCACATGTGTGTATGTTGTGATGACAAACAATGTTGATCTAGAGAGTTTTCATTTTCATTGCACAAAAAGTGTTCTCAGAAACGAGCTATCATGCGTGAAGATCCATGGCTTTCAAGCCAAATGATCAATCTTATGGCCACATTCATGGCATAGTTTGTTCAAATGATCTCATATTGTGCACAAGCGTGATCTTGGAATTCCAAACAATGTTGACTAAGGGAGTTTTCATTTTCTTTGCACGGAAAATTCATTTTCCACTTTCTGAGTGCCTGTAATGAGTTTTTGTGTGAAGGACATACCATATATTTGTTCCAAAATTGGACCAAATCAATTTTACAAAATACTAGGCCTATTTAATTCATAATTGACCAAATGGTTGGGTGTCGAAAGCTTTGATCCACCTCTGGTGAAAAAGACAAATTTCCACCGATTCAGAAGGAAGTGGGTCAAATTTGAACTCTAGCTGCCTCATAGTTTGCTCTTTATTTTTTCCAAAAATCATTTCTAGGTACATAACTATCTATTTAATCATAGAAACATCAAAAGGTTTCCAAGATTCAACAACTAGCTAGGAATGGTCAAGCCCGTCGTTTTGACCGCATTTTGAAACAGGCATAAAATATTCAAAAAAATCAAAAAATTGGAAAACCTTCGCATTGTTTCATCATATGTGACCAAATTTTAAGGAAAAATAATAAACTTGTAATGTTGTAATTGTTTTAAAAAAGTGTTCACAGAATCGAGCTATCATGCGTGAAGATTCATGGCTTTCAAGCCAAATGATCAATCTTATGGCCACATTCATGGCATAATTTGTTCAAATGATCTCATATTGTGCACAAGGGTGCATCTTGGAATTCCAAACAATGTTGCCCAAGGGAGTTTTCATTTTCTATGCACAGAAAATTCATTTTCCATTTTCTGAGTGCCTGAAATGAGGTTTTTTTTGTGAAGGACCTACCATATATTTGTTCCAAAATTGGACCAAATCAATTTTATAAAATACTAGACCATATTTAATTCACAATTGACCAAATGGTTGGGTGTCAAAAGCTTTGATCCACCTCTGGTGAAAAAGACAAATTTCCGCCGATTCAGCTGGAAGTGGGGCAAATTTGAATTGTAGCTGCCTCATAGTTTGCTCTTTATTTTTTGCAAAAATCATTTCTAGGTACATAACTATCTATTTAATCAGAGAAACATCAAAAGGTTTCCAAGATTCAACAACTAGCTAGGAACGGTCAAGCCCGTCGTTTTGACCGCATTTTGAAACGGGCATAAAAAATTCAAACAAATCAAAAAATTGGAAAACCTTCGCATTGTATCATCATATGTGACCAAGTTTTCAGGAAAAATAATAAACTTGTAATACGGCAATTATTTTTAAAAAAGTGTTCACAGAAACGAGCTATCATGCGTGAAGATTCATGGCTTTCAAGCCAAATGATCAATCTTATGGCCACATTCATGGCATAATTTGTTCAAATGATCTCATATTGTGCACAATGGTGCATCTTGGAATTCCAAACAATGTTGCCTAAGGGAGTTTTCATTTTCTTTGCACGGAAAATTCATTTTCCATTTTCTGAGTGCCTGAAATGAGTTTTTTTGTGAAGGACCTACCATATATTTGTTCCAAAATTGTACCAAATCAATTTCATAAAATACTAGGACATATTTAATTCACAATTGACCAAATGGTTGGGTGTCAAAAGATTTGATCCACCTCTGGTGAAAAAGACAAATTTCCGTCGATTCAGTTGGAAGCGGGGCAAATTTGAATTGTGGCTGCCTCATAGTTTGCTCTTTATTTTTTCCAAAAATCATTTCTAGGTACATAACTATCTATTTAATCAGAGAAACATCAAAAGGTTTCCAAGATTCAACAACTAGCTAGGAACGGTCAAGCCCGTCGTTTTGACCGCATTTTGAAACGGGCATAAAAATTGAAAAAAAAATCAAAAATTGGAAAACCTTCGCATTGTGTCATCATAGGTGACCAAGTTTTCAGGAAAAATAATAAACTTGTAGACAATTATTTTAAAAAAGTGTTCATAGAAACGAGCTATCATGCGTGAAGATTCATGGCTTTCAAGCCAAATGATCAATCTTATGGCCACATTCATGGCATAATTTGTTCAAATAATATCATATTGTGCACAAGGGTGCATCTTGGAATTCCAAACAATGTTTCCTAAGGGAGTTTTCATTTTCTTTGCACGAAAAATTCATTTTCCATTTTTTGAGTGCCTGAAATGAGTTCTTTTGTGAAGGACCTACCATATATTTGTTCCAAAATTGGACCAAATCAATTTTATAAAATACTAGGCTATATTTAATTCACAATTGACCAAATGGTTGGGTGTCAAAAGCTTTGATCCACCTCTGGTGGAAAAGACAAATTTCCGCCGATTCAGTAGGAAGCGGGGCAAATTTGAACTATAGCTGCCTCAGAGTTTGCTCTGTATTTTTTTCCAAAATCATTTCTAGGTAAATAACTATCTATTTAATTAGAGAAACATCAAAAGGTTTCCAAGATTCAACAACTAGCTAGGAACGGTCAAGCCTGTTGTTTTGACAGCATTTTGAAACGGGCATAAAAAATTCAAAAAAAAATTGGAAAACCTTCGCATTGTGTCATCATATGTGACCAAGTTTTCAGAAAAAATAACTTGTAATACGGAAATTATTTTAAAAAAAGTGTTCACAGAAACGAGCTATCATGCGTGAAGATTCATGGCTTTCAACCCAAATGATCAATCTTATGGCCACATTCATGGCATAGTTTGTTCAAATGATCTCATATTGTGCAAAAGGATGCATCTTGGAATTCCAAACAATGTTTTCTAAGGGAGTTTTCATTTTCTTTGCACGAAAAAATCATTTTCCATTTTCTGAGTGCCTGAATTGAGTTTTTTTTGTGAAGGACCTACCATATATTTGTTCCAAAATTGGACCAAATCAATTTTATAAAATACTAGGTCATATTTAATTAACAATTGACCAAATGGTTGGGTGTCAAAAGCTTTGATCCACCTCTGGTGAAAAAGACAAATTTCCGCCAATTCAGTAGGAAGCGGGTCAAATTTGAACTGCAGCTGCCTTATAGTTTGCTCTTTGTTCTTTTAAATCATTTCTAGATACATAAGTATCTATTTAATCATAAATACATGGTTTGGTGGTGATACGTTGAGGTTTGGACGGTGGCCCAGGGCCCCAACTCCAAAGCACGTAGACTCGCATGCCCGCCGCATGGTCACCGCGTGACCGTGGTGTTGCCATACATTCTAGGAAGCCTAGGAATGTCTAGTAGGTTTGGCACTCCCCAGGTAGATGCTTGGAAGAAAATAACAACAAATGAATCTCACAAGGATACCGAACTATGCTCAAACATGAATTAGCAACCAAGTGTTTGATTAGCGGTACGGGAAATTCACAAGGCCAATGGGCCTGAGTTTTGGGTGAGGATGATCATGTACTACGGAGACTGTCTTGGAAAAATTTCAGCTCAAATGGAGGAGTTTGGAAGGCACTTGCTTTGCAAAGTACCACATCGGGCAGAAATATGGATGCTGAAGCTGGGCTCAAATGAATAAGTGGATTGAGCTGAAATGTTGTGGAGTATGGTAATTTGGGCATAGTAAAGCACTGTAAAAAGTTTATACCATTTGGATAATCCTAGCTTGTACTTCCTTCACAAAGCTTATCTCTGGATAGAAACTTTAGAAATTTGCTGAGGAAGATTTAATAGGCAAATGGAGCTAAATATTGGAATGTGGCAATGATTTGTATATGTAAGATGTCACAAAAAGTTTGAGGACAATAGGAGGTGTCTAGATAGCACTTGCTTTGCAATGTGCCAATTTGGACGGAAAATAGAAGTTGAAGCTGGGCTTACATAGATGATTGGATTATGCTGAAATTTGGTGTAGGGGGTTTCTATAGTCAGGGTAATGTCCTGGTAAATTTTCAGCAATTATAAATCAATATAAAATGTAGTTGCTTCACAAACTAAAAATATTACCAGAAACAAAGATTCGATGGTGAGATCACATGTATTGTTAGATAGAGCTAAACTTTTGTGTAGAGCTATGACTTTGCGATATTCCTATCTTGTACTTCCTTCACAATGCTTCTAGGTGGACAAAAACTTTGGAAATTTGCCGAGGAAGATTTACTGGGCAAATTGAGATGAATTTTGTAGTGAGTCAATAATTTGGATAAGAGTGCTCAAAATTTTTGTGGGAAATCAAGTTTGGATAGGAAAGAGTGCCCAAAAATTTTGAGGGCAACCAAGAATATATAAATAGTACTACCTTCACAAAGTGATGTTCTGAATAGAATAGGAAAATGAATATTGTTGAATTATTTTTGAACCAGACAAGGAAGTATTTTTACATATTTGACGAAGATATGACCCAAAGAATTTTTGAGATTTTTTCGGGAATTTTGGGAATGACAGAAATATAGGTTGCTTCACAACCTAGGGCAAAAATTGACACATGGACATGACACATAGGCAAAACTGATGAGGTGGCGCCTAGGTTATGACCATCTATATTGGTCGTGATCAGTTAGAAATAAGGCAGTGGACCAGTGATGTCTGCTTTATGACCATTTCGTGTAAGGAAATTACGACCATTATGGCCAAAATGGTCGATATAGTTGAGGGTTTGGAGCCCCCCGAGCAGCTTTTGACCAATTGGTCCCAAATGCTCGTAGATCTATGACCAATTCTTCCAGGGTAACTAACATAAGGTCACTAGTTGACATATTTCTTGTAGTGTGCCAGATACAACCCGGTGGTCGCTCACTCCCAAGTCGATGAGGAGAGGATCACCGGGTAGGATTATGCTATGCGATGATACTTGGTTAATTTACCATCTACTCTCTTCTATTGCTTCAAGATTGAGGCTTCCAGAAGCGTAGTCTTCGATAGGACTAGCTATCCCCCTCTTGTTCTGGCATTCTGAAGTTCAGTCCACATATACTACCCCTTTCATTGATACCAATGCATATGTAGTGTAGCTCCTTGCTTGTGAGTACTTTGGATGAGTACTCACGGTTGCTTTGCTCCCCCTTTTCCACTTTCTATACCCGGTTGTTGCGACCAGACATTGGAGTCCAGGATCCAGACACCACCGTCGACGACGACTCCTACTACACTGGAGGTGCCTACTACTACGTGCAGGCCGCTGACGACGACCAGGAGTAGTTTAGGAGGATCCCAGGCAGGAGGTCTGCACCTCTTTCGATATGTATCCCAGTTTGTGCTAGCCATCTTATGGCAACTTGTTTAACTTATGTCTGTACTCAGATATTGTTGCTTCCGCTGACTTGTCTATGATCCAGCTCTTGTATTCGAGCCCTCAAGGCCCCAGTATGACTTATTTTATTTGTAGAGTTGTGTTGTGATATCTTCTCGTGAGTCCCTGATATTGATCCTATACATTTGCATGTATGATTAGTGTATGATTGAATCGGGGGCGTCACAAGTTGGTATCAGAGCCGACTTCCTGTAGGAATCCCCCTTCCAAACTCCTTGGCCGAAGTTGAGTCTAGTCATTGAAAAACTTTTACTAACATGGTTGTGTGGCTTACGGGCCCTCATAGCCATTGGGTGGTATTAGGATCTTTTATTCCTCGTCTATACTCTGGGATTCTAATTTCTCTTCTATTCGGGTTAAATGATTTTGCTAATTCTAACTCTAGGTTCTCGTAACCATTTCTGCTGGAGAGCTCAGATGATCGACTACTTCACCAGAAGATTCTAAGATACTCTTTGATGATTTCCCGCGACCTTGGTGCCCACCGCCTTTGCAAATCCCTGCCACTGTTAAATCCCTATGGATAACTACATACACTTGCCATTCATATAATCATTTCCCGTTGATCTTGTTACTACAAGATACCTCGAAATTCTCTCTGTTGTTCCAAGAACCGTTTGTGTCACTGCCTTGCAGTTCTTTGCCACATGAATACCCTTACGGATAATTCCTCGCACTTACCGAGTATCTGCTCATCCCCAGTTTTTTATGTATTTCACTAAGGTCTTCGAAATAATACTCGATCTTCCAAAAATCCTTAGCAGCTTTTTCCTCTTGTAATTCTTGCTTGCTTGCATTATGGTTAATCCCATAAGTATAGTAATCTTATTGGCATCCTTTGCCACTATCATTTTGAGCCCACTGATTCATTAAGTGTGAATGCTCGCAATCCTCAACTAGATCCTAGAATTCATCCTTCCGGCTCAGACGTCATTTTAAACATGAGCTGGTTCTCGACTAATTAAATTGCCATCGATTGTACCCTAAGCCTATTCAACTTATCCATCCTTGATCAGAGAATTTGCTTTTGGTCTCTTGATGCGGAAATCATAATTCCTTTACACTTGATTGAATTAGTCAGTTGTTTCTATAATATGATCTCCTTGCGTTCTTTCTTCTTCTAGTTGAGTATCGATACTCACATCTGATTCTTTGTGGTCCGCCAGATCCTTTTGTGGATTATTATCCGACCATTCCAGCATATTCTCAAAACCTCGAGTTCTTCCCCTGATACATAACGCCTTTGGTACATTGTAGCATCTGCTGTTGTCAGCCATGCTCTGCTTTCGAGCTTGAGCTATTTGCTACTGAAGTTTGTGGTATATGTTCCTAAGATGCCCCGAGGGGTTGAACCTGTGCCTTCCATAATCTATGTGAACTTGAAATTTATGCGGGTTATACTCCACTGGCTTTTCGTCAGATAAAATTTCAATGCTACAACTTCATGGAAAGTGAGAAGTGAATGAAAGATTATGCATTGGAGAAGTGGGAGTTAACCTTGAACTTTGTGTTCATGCCCATGGACACGATGTAGATCCTATCATGGAAGCTTCTTGTACTAATGATTATTTGCTTGATAAAATATTATGTGGTATCTGTTAATTGATCCTTTGCAATCGTGGTTCCGACCATATTTTCTCCTTGATTTCATTTCTCGGGCAAGTTAAAGTACTTGTCCTTTGAAGATCAATACATCTCCGCAACCTCTATTTTGATCTTCCTTCGAGTATTATCCTCCGGTATATTGAGAATATCAAAGAATTGTGTCGCTTCCTATGAGTCTACATCTAGTATTGCTTCTCACCGATTTTAGAATTCCCCCAGATTTTGAGTTATTAGTCAACCGAGACCACTGCATAGGGAATCGAATCAACATTGTGATTCAGTACTCCTAGTACTTTGTTGTTGGGAAGTTTAATACTCCATCATGTCAATCCTAGCCTGATTGGCTATATCATCATCATGCTGATTTTAACTGTGCTACCTCATCCTTATTCCCGGAGCACAACCTTCGACGATGAGCTAAGCTTACGTTGATTCCCTCATCTTATCGTTCCACCTCGAACAATAATCTTGGTTCTGAGTTGGTGTCATATCCATGGATCCAATAATCTAACCCTGCATCAGTCCTTTTGCTTGATGCAGTCGCTTTTTAATTGCTTCTTCATGGAGCCTCTCGACAAAATTTCTCATGATCATCATCAACATTTTGACTCCTTCCGGGTTATCAATCAAATTCTTGATGATAAGTGTCATCCTCATTCCTTGGTAGTTTAAGTTACCATCGACAACATCCTTACCTTTCTTTCATCACAAACTTGTTCATGTTATGGAGCTCCTTGCTATCCAGCCTTTGTTCTTCTTTAAATTGGAGCGTTTCCATCTTTGATATCAGGAATGTCATGAGAATTTCACCACCTCTTTAAGAATTCTTGATACAAGTGATACCTCTTGCCATCTCCCTTCTTTCCTTGGTCCCTGTGTTGTATCTAACTGGAAAACCGACAATTGATCTATGTCGTGCGAATTCAAAACTTCTAGCAACCCTATTGCTTTGAAGTTATTGATCGATAGTTCATTGTTAGACTATTGATTATTGAATCACCATACTAACATTGATCATGCTACCTAAGCCCATATTTTGGGTGCACCTTTCAACCAATGTTTGCTCGTGGATGTTCTCCTCGAGCATACATCATTATATCATTTGATCTAACAAATGTTATCTCCTTGTTCAAATACTGGTGGAAATCCATCTTTTGGAAATCTCGATAAATTGTCGCTGAGTTCATCAGCTACCTCCTCATCCCCTCATTGGTTTAATAATGAAATTTTGTTTTGGTACTCGCTTCCATAGTTCATTCCCTAAAATCTTACAATGTCATCTCATCAATTTGTGTTGCCCCTTTTCTTCTCAGGCATCCTGAGTCTGAGGTATCCTGACACCAATTAGGTCTGAATCTCGGTCAGATATGATGGTTGGGACATATTTCAAAGAGTTATAACATTGGTCTTTATATTACCTAGTAAGGTGATGTCATGCCTGGCACACCTGGCCGGAGGACCTATTGTTATAGCTTGCTTTTTGGCAAGATTATCCATTCTTCCATGAGGAAATTGTAAGACTTATTCTATAAGTTGTTCCTGATGGATCCTTTGTGCATCCATAGCCTGATATTTATCTGATGACCATGTCAATGCTATCTCGAAGCATGTCGGTGCTACTCCGATCATCAATAAGAGCATTTGAAGCATAATGCTAAATTCTCTTTATCAATTATCCAAACACTGTTGTATGGGTAATGTCATGAAATTTCTTCCCCCTTTCCTAAAGGGTTTTCTACGTTATATCCTGTCATGGATATCATGCTCTGCTTGTCCTTGGGAAGGATATACCCTTGAAATATGTGTTTAAACACATTTTCCTTTCCATTGTTCTGTTTAATCTGATAATCACATTTTCCTTTCCATTGTTTGCTTTAACCTTTCTTGTGATCTATATGATCCAAGCAGAAATATTCTCCTGCTTATGTAAATGATACGTCATCAACGTATCTATAATTTTTGAGTGCTCCATGCTATATTATTTACTGTTCTGGACATTATTGGGCTTTATTATCCACTTTTATATTATTTTTGGGACTAACCTATTAACCGGAGGCCCAGCCCAGAATTGTTGTTTTTGCCTGTTTTAGGGTTTCGAAGAGAAGGAATATGAAACGGAGTCCAAACGGAATGAAACCTTCGGGAACGTGATTTTCTCAACAAACAAGACCCGGGAGACTTGGACCCTACGTCAAGAAAGGAAACAAGAGGCCATGAGGTAGGGGGGCATGCCCTCCACCCTCGTGGGCCCCCTGTTGCTCCACCGATGTACTCCTTCCTCCTATATATATCCACGTACCCCCTAACGATCAGATACGGAGCCAAAAACCTAATTCCACCGCCGTAACTTTCTGTATCCAAGAGATCCCATCTTGGGGCCTGTTCCGGAGCTCCGCCGGAGGGGGCATCGATCACGGAGAGCTTCTACATCAACACCATAGCCCCTCCGATGAAGTGTGAGTAGTTCACCTCAGACCTACGGGTCCATAGTTAGTAGCTAGACGGCTTCTTCTCTCTTTTTGGATCTCAATACAATGTTGTCCCACTCTCTTGTGGAGAACTATTCGATGTAATCTTCTTTTTGCGGTGTGTTTGTTGAGACCGATGAATTGTGGGTTTATGATCAAGTCTATCTATGAATAATATTTGAATCTTCTCTGGATTCTTTTATGTATGATTGGTTATCTTTGCAAGTCTCTTCGAATTATCAGTTTGGTTTGGCCTACTAGATTGATCTTTCTTGCAATGGGAAAAGTGCTTAGCTTTGGGTTTAATCTTGCGGTGTCCTTTCCCAGTGACAGTAAGGGCAGCAAGGCACATATTGTATTGTTGCCATCTAGGATAACAAGATGGTGTTTTCTTCATATTGCATGGGTCTATCCCTCTACATCATGTCATCTTGCTTAAGGCGTTACCCTGTTTTTAACTTAATACTCTAGATGCATGCTGGATAGCGGTCGATGAGTGGAGTAATAGTAGTATATGCAGGCAGGAGTCGGTCTACTTGTCTCGGATGTGATGCCTATATACATGATCGTACCTAGATATTCTCATAACTATGCTCAATTATGTCAATTTCTCAATGGTAATTTGTTCACCCACCGTAGAATACTTATGCTCTCGAGAGAAGCCACTAGTGAAACCTATGGCCCCCGGGTCTATCTTTATCATATTGATCTCCTACTACTTTCCTATTTACTTTGCCTTTATTTTACTTTGCATATTTATCATAAAAATACCAAAAATATTATCTTATCATATCTATCAGATCTCACTCTCGTAAGTGGCCTTATAGGGAATGACAACCCCTATTTGCGTTGGTTGCGAGGATTTATTTGTTTTTCATAGGTACGAGGGACTCGCGCGTAGCCTCCTACTGGATTGATACCTTGGTTCTCAAAAACTGAGGGAAATACTTACGCTACTTTGCTGCATCATCCCTTCCTCTTCGGGGAAAACCAATGCAGTGCTCAAGAGGTAGCAAGAAGGATTTCTGGCGCCGTTGCCGGGGAGGTCTACGCAAAAGTCAACATACCAAGTACCCATCATATACCCTTATCTCCCGCATTATATTATTTGCCATTTGCCTCTCGTTTGCCTCTCCCCCCACTTCACCCTTGCCGTTTTATTGGCCCTCTCTGTCTCTATCCTCCTTCTCTTTCCCTATTTGCCTCTTTTGCCTTTTATTGTTTGCTCGTATGGTTGGATTAGTTGTTTATTTATTACTAAACAGAGAACCCTAGATCTATGGATCCTCATTCGCTTGCTAATCTTTTTAAGAGATACAATTATGATGAACCAATTGCTAGTGAGTTTTGTGCACTAGATTATCTTTATGAAGTTTTGCTTGAAATTCGTAAATCTGAAAATTGTGATGAAGTACTTTATGGAGTGATTCATGATAGATCTTTGAATAAAAAGCATGATTGCAATGATTTTACTATAAATTCTCTTGATGTCAATTGTGCTAATAATATGCAAAACCCTAAGCTTGGGGATGCTAGTTTTTCTATGTCTACTACTTGTTGTAATGATCATGATTGGGGTGATTCTTCTTTTGATCATGAAAATTTATTTAAGCCCCATGATGAATATGAGATTGATAATAGTGTTTGCAATATTATTGAAAGTGGGTTTGGAAGAGTGTCAACATTAGATCCCACATATTTGGAGAATGTTCAATCTTATGAAATTTTTGATAAAAGTGGGTTTGAAGAGGTCATGACTTTAGTTAATGTTAATCCCACTATTTTGGAAGAGTGTCAACTTTGCATGCATGTGGATCGTGTTGAAAATATTTTATGTGATAGCTATTTTGTTGAATTTTCTTATGATCCCACATGCAATTATTATGAGAGAGGAAAATATTGTGTTAGAAATTTTCATGTTACTAAATTACCTCTCGTTATGTAGAAATTGCTATTGTTTCTTTCCGCTTCCTTGCATATGCTAGTTTTTGCTTGCCTTGATAATTTGTTTGCCTATAATATGCCTATGCATAGGAAGTTTGTTAGACTTAGATGTGTTTGTCATGTGTTTTATGAAGTTCTCTTTGTGCTTCAATTCTTGTCTTTCATGTGAGCATCATTGAAATATTGCCTAGCTATAAGGCTTTAAAGAGAAGCGCTTGTTGGGAGACAACCCAATATTTATACTTGATGTTATTTAATAAATAATTTATCTAGCCTCTTTTTTGGTTGTGTTTTTTGTGTTTAATTAGTGTTTGTGCCAAGTAGAACCGTTGGGAAGACTTGGGGAAAGTCTTGTTGAACTTGCTGTAAAAAACAGAAACTTTAGCGCTCACGAGAACTGCTGCCATTTTTATTTGGAAAGTGCTATTTAGTTAATTATTTTTGCAGATGATTAATATATAAATTCCTCACGTCCAGAAATTTATTTCAGAATTGTTGGGGTTCCAGACTTGCGCTAGCTACAGATTACTACAGACTGTTCTGTTTTTGACAGATTCTGTTTTTCGTGTGTTGTTTGCTTATTTTGATGAATCTATGGCTAGTAAAATAGTTTATAAACCATAGAGAAGTTGGAATACAGTAGGTATAACACCAATATAAATAAATAATGAGTTCATTACAGTACCTTGAAGTTGTCTTTTGTTTTCTTTCGCTAACGGAGCTCACGTGATTTTCTACTTTAAGTTTTGTGTTGTGAAGTTTTCAAGTTTTGGGTAAAGATTTGATGGATTGTGGAACAAGGAGTGGCAAGAGCCTAAGCTTGGGGATGCCCATGGCACCCCAAGACAATCTAAGGACACCTAAAAGCCAAATCTTGGGGATGCCCCGGAAGGCATCCCCTCTTTGGTCTACTTCTATCGGTAACTTTACTTGGAGCTATATTTTTATTCGCCACATGATATGTGTTTTGCTTGGAGCGTCTTGTATTATTTGAGTCTTTGCTTGTTAGTTTACCACAATCATCCTTGCTGTACACACCATTTGAGAGAGCCATATATGATTTGGAATTTGCTAGAATACTCTATGTGCTTCGCTTATATCTTTTGAGTTATATAATTTTGCTCTAGTGCTTCACTTATATCTTTTAGAGCACGGTGGTGGATTTGTTTTATAGAAACTATTGATCTCTCATGCTTCACTTAGATTATTTTGAGAATCTTAAATAGCATGGTAATTTGCTTAAAATCCTAATATGCTTGGTACACAAGATTAATAATAAAACTTTCTTATGAGTGTGTTGGATACTATGATAAGTTTGATACTTGATAATTGTTTTGAGATATGGAGATGGTGATATTAAAGTCATGCTAGTTGAGTAGTTGTGAATTGGAGAAATACTTGTTTTGAAGCTTGTGATTCCCGTAGCATGCACCTATGGTGAACCGTTATGTGATGAAGTCGGAGCATGATTTATTTTTTGATTGCCTTCCTTATGAGTGGCGGTCGGGGACGAGCGATGGTCTTTTCCTACCAATCTATCCCCCTAGGAGCATGCGCCTAATACTTTGCTTTGATAACTTGTAGATTTTTGCAATAAGTATATGAGTTCTTTATGACTAATGTTGAGTCCATGGATTATACACACTCTCACCATTCCACCTTTGCTAGCCTCTCTAATACCGCACACCCTTCGCCGGTATCATACACCCACCATATACCTTCCTCAAAACAGCCATCATACCAACCTATTATGGCATTTCCGTAGCCATTCCGAGATATATTGCCATGCAACTTTCCACCGTTCCGTTTATTATGACACACTCCATCATTGTCATATTGCTCAGAATGATCATGCAGTCGACATCATATTTGTGGCAAAGCCACAGTTCATAATTCTTTCATACATGTCACTCATGAGTCATTGCATATCCCGGTACACCGCCGAAGGCATTCATATAGAGTCATATTTTGTTCTAAGTATCGAGTTGTAATTGTTGAGTTGTAAGAAAAATAAAAGTGTGATGATCATCATTATTAGAGCATTGTCCCAGTGAGGAAAGGATGATGGAAACTATGATTCCCCCACAAGTCGGGATGAGAATCCGGACGAAAAAAAGAGGCCATAAAAAAAGAGAAAGGTCCAAATAAAAAATGAGAGAAAAAGAGAGAAGGGACAATGTTACTATCCTTTTACCACACTTGTGCTTCAAAGTAGCACCATGATCTTCATAGTAGAGAGTCTCTCATGTTATCACTTTCATATACTAGTGGGAATTTTTCATTATAGAACTTGGCTTGTATATTCCAATGATGGGCTTCCTCAAAATGCCCTAGGTCTTCATGAGCAAGCAAGTTGGATGCACACCCACTTAGTTCTTTTTGAGCTTTCATATACTTATAGCTCTAGTGCATCCGATGCATGGCAATCCCTACTCACTCACATTGATATCTATTGATGGGCATCTCCATAGCCCGTTGATACGCCTAGTTGATGTGATACTATCTTCTCCCTTTTTGTCTTCTCCACAACCACCACTCTATTCCACCTATAGTGCTATGTCCATGGCTCACGCTCATGTATTGCGTGAAAATTGAAAAAGTTTTGAGAATGTCAAAAGTATGAAACAATTGCTTGGCTTGTCATCGGGGTTGTGCATGATTTAAATATTTTATGTGGTGAAGATAGAGCATAGCCAGACTATATGATTTTGTAGAGATAACTTTCTTTAGCCATGTTATTTTGAGAAGACATCATTGCTTTGTTAGTATGCTTGAAGTATTATTATTTTTATGTCAATATGAACTTTTGTCTTGAATCTTTCGGATCTAAATATTCATACCACAATTAAGAAGAATTACATTAAAATTATGCCAAGTAGCACTCCGCATCAAACATTCTGTTTTTATCATTTACCTACTCGAGGACGAGCAGGAATTAAGCTTGGGGATGCTTGATACGTCTCCAACGTATCTATAATTTTTGATTGCTCCATGCTATATTATTTACTGTTTTGGACATTATTGGGCTTTATTATCCACTTTTATATTATTTTTGGGACTAACCTATTAACTGGAGGCCCAACCCAGAATTGCTGTTTTTTGCCTGTTTTAGGGTTTCGAAGAAAAGGAATATCAAACGGAGTCCAAACGGAATGAAACCTTTGGGAACGTGATTTTCTCAACAAACAAGACCCGAGAGACTTGGACCCTACATCAAGAAAGGAAACAGGAGGCCACGAGGTAGGGGGGCGCGCCCACCCCCACCAGGCGCGCCCTCCACCCTCGTGGGCCCCCTGTTGCTCCACCGACGTACTCCTTCCTCCTATATATATCCACGTACCCCCAAACGATCATATACGGAACCAAAACCCTAATTCCACTGCCGTAAATTTCTGTATCCATGAGATCCCATCTTGGGGCCTGTTCTGGAGCTCCGCCGGAGGGGGCATCGACCACGGAGGGCTTCTACATCAACACCATACCCCTCCGATGAAGTGTGAGTAATTCACCTCAAACCTACGGATCCATAGTTAGTAGCTAGATGGATTCTTCTCTCTTTTTGGATCTCAATACAATGTTCTCCCCCTCTCTTGTGGAGAACTATTCAATGTAATCTTCTTTTTGCGGTGTGTTTGTTGAGACCGATGAATTGTGGGTTTATGATCAAGTCTATCTATGAATAATATTTGAATCTTTTCTGAATTCTTTTATGTATGATTGGTTATCTTTGCAAGTCTCTTTGAATTATCAGTTTGGTTTGGCCTACTAGATTGATCTTTCTTGCAATGGGAGAAGTGCTTAGCTTTGGGTTCAATCTTGCGGTGTCCTTTCCCGGTGACAGTAAGGGCAGCAAGGCACGTATTGTATTGTTGCCATCGAGGATAACAAGATGGGGTTTTCTTCATATTGCATGAGTCTATCCCTCTACATCATGTCATCTTGCTTAAGGCGTTACTCTGTTTTTAACTTAATACTCTAGATGCATG
Source organism: Triticum dicoccoides (assembly GCF_002162155.2). Taxonomy (NCBI): domain Eukaryota; kingdom Viridiplantae; phylum Streptophyta; class Magnoliopsida; order Poales; family Poaceae; genus Triticum; species Triticum dicoccoides. Next base: position 748,512,071 of record NC_041384.1, read on the forward strand.
CTGGATAGCGGTCGATGGGTGGAGTAATAGTAGTACATGCAGGCAAGAGTCGGTCTACTTGTCTCGGACGTGATGCCTATATACATGATCATACCTAGATATTCCCATAACTATGCTCAATTCTGTCAATTGCTCAACAGTAATTTGTTCACCCACCGTAGAATACTTATGCTCTCGAGAGAAGCCACTAGTGAAACCTATGGCCCCCGGGTCTATCTTTATCATATTGATCTCCTACTACTTAGTTATTTCCTTTGCTATTTAGTTTGCCTTTATTTTACTTTGCATCTTTATCAAAAAATACCAAAAATATTATCTTATCATATCTATCAGATCTCACTCTCGTAAGTGGCCTTATAGGGATTGACAACCCCTATTTGCGTTGGTTGCGAGGATTTATTTGTTTTGTGCAGGTACGAGGGACTCGCGCGTAGCCTCCTACTGGATTGATACCTTGGTTCTCAAAAACTGAGGGAAATACTTACGCTACTTTGCTGCATCATCCCTTCCTCTTCGGGGAAAACCAAGGCAGTGCTCAAGAGGTAGTAGTAAACACCTCGATGTACAATTCTGTCAGCAAGACCCTGTTACAATTGTTGATGACATTTCGGTAACCACCGATGGACGAGAACTTTGCCTATTGGTCCGCCTCGTTCAACGACCGGGAAAATGGTTCTCTTCGTCCCTCGCCCTTGGTACCGATGTTGTTCCCGACATAACTGATAGGCTATCCTCTGACATGCCTTGCTTACATGATCGTGCAAGACGTCATTGCCCTTCCGACTTTTAACCCACATGGTGGGCCCATAACCCACAGTTCCACGGGATTGAAACCTGACTCTCATGTACACCCTGTTGTCAAAGTTATTCCTCACGCTTGACTTCGTATATAATTCACGGGCCACCTGCCTAGTGAGCTATTCTGGTATCAAACACAAAATTTATTCCCATTGCTTTGGACCACCCTTTTACACTTTGTTTTAGGCTTCGAATGATTGCCTACCCGCTTGAAACTTCTCATGGTACTTTCTTAATTTGCTCTCGATATGTTCTTATGTTTCAGTTCGAGAGTTACTTTCCGCCACCTTCCCCGATGTTAGCTACCAGATAGTCAACCTTGCAGGTCCATTCTCCCGGAATATACCCACCCTTTATTCTTTCGTAAGTATGATGGAGTTCCCAAAGAAATGATACCGACTTCATCATGATGACCTGGAGCAGAGAAATAAAGACATCAACATAATGGATCAACCTCTTCGGGAAGAGCAACCAAGACCGAGAAGACTCATTAGAATTTCGTAACCAAATCATTTCCCCATTACTCCCCCTCTTAAATCTCGGGATGAGATTTCTTGTAGTGGAGGAGAATTGTGATGCCCGGATAATTAAGCTACAGTAATTCCACGTTAATGGTGCCATGTCATCGGCATTACTGTTGCTCATCTCACCTTGGTTCAAAAATGAGTCAAATTCAAATTCAAATAACAAGCCAAAATATTATTTTGTCAAACAGTAAATTAAAAATGTTACTTGGGTTGCAAATATTCACTAACTAATTGTCATTTATTAACCAACATTTTATAAGGTGGCTGAATGTCCTAAAATAAATGAAACATGGGCCAATTCATTGTTTAAAATGCTTTTCCTAATTTATGAAAAAAAACTAATTTAATTAGCCCCCCAAAACTTTCTTGCAGTGTTTAATATTGGATCACTAAATATGGGCCAAGTTTCATATTTTATAAAACTCATTTACTATTAAAAATAAAAGCAAAACAACAACATAAAAGAAAAACAGAAATGAAATGAAAACAAAAGGAAAAGGCCACCAGCCACTATACACCGCAGCCTGCTCAGCGACAGTGCAGCCTGGCCTAGCCCAGCTCGGCCTTTCCCCTTCCTCCCACCCCTGGACGCAGCACACGCGCTCCCGAGGCAGGTCGTCGTCTCCACCGCACCCGATCGCGCCCACGCATCGCTACAGCGCCGCAGATGGATAAGAGCGCCACCGTTGACCACCCTGCAACCCCTAGCTCGAACCCTCACTATCTCCCTCTCCCTCTCCCTCTCAGATCTCACTCGCCCAAACGCACCAGTCGACGTGCCTCGTCGTTGGCGTGGCCACCGTCCACCTTCCGCCGTTCCGAGCTGTCCACGGGGACCGCCGCTGTCGACCACGACGCCTGCTCCTGCTGGATGGCACCGGGACGCCACATCGACGCCGCCCTCGCTGATCCCCTTCGTCAAGCTCTGACTTTGCATCGCCGATCCGCGCCACCGCGACCTCCCCGGCCTCCAAGAGCTGCTCCTCGACCCCCACTGTGAGCCGCCGCGCCGGTTGTTCTCCTCCCCTTCCCTCCTAATCGCCCCTAGACGCCCGAGCCACCGCAGCCGAACCTCACCGCCAATGCTTGCCTCGCAATCGCGGCCACTGGCCTCCGAGCCCGCGCCCGAGCAGTGCCTGATCGGAGTGCAACGCGACCCCCAACTCCCCTCCTAGTTCCTCCTAGCCCCGGGTCCGAGTTCGCCCAACTCCGGTCGCCGCCGATGTCGAAGCCCCGCTCAACTCCGGCCACCCCCGCACCTGCAGCTTGCCCCACCGGAAGCGCGCGAGCGTCAACTCACCTTAGGACCTAACCGAGCTCCAAATGGGCCAATGTCGCCAATTTCCGGTGCTCTCCCGCGTCGCATCGCCGTTGATTTGGTCGCCGGCGCGCGCTTCGGTGTTTAAACACTGGCAGGACCCACCTGTTAGGCCATTAGCCGCTAACACCCGTCCCTAGCACCCACTGACCAGTGGGCCCACCTACTGTAGAGTTTAAGTTAATTAAACTAACCCTGTTATTAAACAAGGTCACTGACAGCCGAACGCCACCCTGTTAACTAACTAATTCAATTAACTAAACCACTGTTGTTTAGCTTACTCGCTGACTACTGGGCCCGACTGGTCAGTTTGACTAGTCAACCTGCTGACTGGGCTAGTCCTAGTCTATGACAGGTGGGCCCCCTGTTGACCTGTTTACCAGTCAACTGGTCAATTCTTGACCTACTGACTCAGTAGGCTAGCCCAACCTGTCAGCCTGTAATGCCATTGTTGTGTACACTTCTATGTGTACACCTAGCACTTAGTATTTAATATATTTTCGAATTAAGTAAATTTCATAAATTCAGAAAATGATTTAAAACTTTGAAAAGTAATATAAAATAATCCGTAGCTCGGATGGAAAAACTTTGTGCATGAAAGTTGCTCAGAACGATGAGACAAATCCGAACACGCGGCATGTTCGTCCGCCACACGTCCCTAGCATAGTGAACACGCAACTTTCCCCCTCCGATTCGTCTGTCCAAAAACGCAAAACACTGAGAATACTTTCCCGGATGTTTTCACCCTTTGCTGGTATCACCTAGTACTGCATTAGGTCAACTCTAGCACCGTGTATTGCCATCTTATGCTTTGATTGCTCTGTTATTTATTGTATTCCCCTCTGTTACTTCTTTTCGGTAGACCCCGGGCCCGCTGTCGGTACCCCTGTGATCTACTACATCAACGACGAACCCTTCTTGCCAGAGCAACCAGCACTACTAGGGAAAAGCCTAGTAGTAGCGCGGGTTTTTAGGCTATCAGCAGCGCGGAGGGCCGCGCTACCAATAAGGCACTACAGCTAACTCCTAGTAGTAGCTTTGTATTCACCCGCGCTACTAGTATTGACTATAGCAGCAGCGCTTTTACAGAACGCGTTGCTATTAGTTAGCTGTAGCGATTTCCTAGCCCTGCGCTACTGCTATATCTTTCATCATTTCAACCCCGTTTCAGCTTCAATAAACTACAATTTCGAGATACTAGGTACTACTAGATATCAATTTCATAAAGGCATAAAGCAGTATAGGTACTAGGTAGTATTCCCTCGGTTCCAAATTACTCGTCATGGTTTCAGTTCAAATTTGAACTAAAACCACGACGAGTAATTTGAAATGGAGGGAGTACTAGATAACAATTTCATATATACTCAACATGCATCCTCAAGCAGTACTAGGTGATATCGACGACGATCATCATATGTAGTTTTAGATGATATCGACGATGATCATCATATGTAGTTCTACATGATATCGACGGCAATCATCATATGTAGTTCTAGATGATATAGCCACACACACATATGTAGTTCTAGATGATATCGATGACGATCATCATCCTCAAGCCTGGACGGCGGGTGTTCCTGATAGTAATTAGGATGGCCTGTCCAACACGAAGATTCTTGCCAACGAGGAATCTCTTCCAGTTGCAAGGCTGCTGGCGCACCTTGACTTGCACAGTCGACATAGTGGTGGTGGTGGCGGCGCCATTTTCCTAAAGCAATATGAGCAAAGGATTAACGATCCACTTCACAGGAAAGAAAAATAGTACCATGTGGTTGTAACTAAATTGGCACCTACATTTTGCCAAAAAATAACCTATTACAAAAAACAAAAACATCTACATATCCATGTACAAAAAAATAACAATAAAATGATGCATACTAAATCAACTAGCCTACTAAATCAACTAAATCAAAATGTTCTAAATCAACTAGCCTACTAAATCTACTAAATCAAAATGTTCTAAATCAACTAAATCAACTAGCCTACTAAATCAACTAAATCAAAATGTTTCATATGAACTAGCCTACTAAATCAAAATGTAGTAGGGAGGAGGGAGAAGGAGGGGCGACTCGAGGAGGGAGAAGAGAGTAGGACGGAGGAGGAAGGTGGAGCGAGGAGGGGCCGGCCGGCGGTGAGTCGAGGGAGGACGAAGGAGGAGGGCGGTACCGAGTCCAGCGAGGAGGAGGAGTTGACGGCGGCACAGAGGAAAGAGGGGTAGGCGACGGCGGCCGGCGGGGGA
>NC_041384.1:748517182-748542301 GCF_002162155.2 Triticum dicoccoides
GGGGGGGGGTTGAAGGGGGAGTGAGTCTGAGTGTGTGAGTGCATATCGCGAAGAGGAGCGGTAGTGGGGGTGGAGATAGCTAGTTTTAGCAGTAGCGCTCTAAAGGCGAAGGCGCTACTACTAAACTACCTATCAATAGCGCTATCCGAGTAAACGCGCTGCTGCAAGAACTAGCTTCGTGGCGGGGTCGTGGGAATTTTAGTAGTAACGTGTTTATGACGTAACGCGCTACTGCTAGAACTTTATCTGCAGCGCGGTTTGCACAGGAGCGCTACTGCTACTTAGCACGAGCGTGCTTTTTTGACCCTCGCTACTGCTAAAATTCTGTGTATAAGGTTTTCCCTAGTAGTGCAGGCAAGCGCACCCCTTGATCAACCCGATATCGCCTATTCTTCTCTCTACTGCTTTCATTAGAGTAGTGTACCATGTTACTGCTTTCTGATAATCCTATTATGATGCATAGCCTGTCTTTGCTACTACTGCTGTTACCTTTACCTGCAATCCTAAATACTTAGTATAGGATGCTAGTATTCCATTAGTGGCCCTACATTCTTGTCCGTCTGCCATGCTATACTATCAGGCCGTGATCACTTGGGAGGTGATCACGGGTATATACTTATACTTATATACATAATATGTGATACATGTGGTAACTAAAGTCGGGTCGGCTCGTAGAGTACCCGCAAGTGATTCCGATGTAGGGGCTGAAGGGGCAGGTGGTTCCATCCAGGTAGTGGTGGGCCTGGGTTCCCGACGGCCCCCAACTGTTACTTTGTGGCGGAGCGGTAGGGCAGGTTGCGATCACCTAGGAGAGAGGTGGGCCTGGCCCTGGTCGGCGTTCATGGTTACTTCAAAATAACACGCTTAACGAGATCTTGGTATTTGATCTGAGTCTGGCCACTGGCCTATACGCACTAACCAACTACGCGGGAACAGTTATGGGCACTCGACGTCGTGGTTTCAGCCGAAGCCTTCGTGACATCAGCGACTGAGCGGCACGCGTCGGGTTGGACCGCGTAATGCAACTTCCTTTGTAATGGAGGTTGCTAGGTCTGCTCACCGGCTGCCCACGCAACGTACAGGTGTGCAATGGGCGATGGGCCCAGACCTCTGCGCGCATAGGATTTAGACCGGCGTGCTGACCTCTCTGTTGTGCCTAGGTGGGGCTGCGATGTGTTGATCTTCCGAGGCCGGGCATGACCCAGAAAAGTGTGTCCGGCCAAAGGGATCGAGCGTGTTGGGAAATGTGGTGCACCCCTATAGGGAAGTTTATCTATTCGAATAGTTGTGTCCCTTGGTAAAAGGACGACCCGGAGTTGTACCTTGACCTTATGACAACTAGAACCGGATACTTAATAAAACACACCCTTTCAAGTGCCACATACCCGGTGGTCGCTCTCTCACAGGGCGACGAGGAGAGGATCGCCGGGTAGGATTATGCTATGCGATGATACTTGGTTAACTTACCATCTACTCTCTTCTACTGCTTCAAGATGGAGGCTTCCAGAAGCATAGTCTTTGATAGGACTAGCTATCCCCCTCTTATTCCGACATTCTGCAGTTCAGTCGACATATACTACCCCTTTCATTGATACCAATGCATATGTAGTGTAGCTCCTTGCTTGCGAATACTTTGGATGAGTACTCACGGTTACTTTGCTCCCCCTTTTTCCCCTTTCTATACCCGGTTGTTGCGACCAGACGTTGGAGTCTAGGAGCCAGACGCCACCGTCGACGATGACTCCTACTACACTGGAGGTGCCTACTACTACGTGTAGGCCGCTGACAATGACCAGGAGTAGTTTAGGAGGATCCCAGGTAGGAGGCCTACGCCTCTTTCAATATGTATCCCAATTTGTGCTAGCCATCTTATGGCAACTTGTTTAACTTATGTCTGTACTAAGATATTGTTGCTTCCGCTTACTCGTCTATGATCGAGCTCTTGTATTCGAGCCCTCGAGGCCCCTGGCTTGTAATATGATGCTTGTATGACTTATTTTATTTGTAGGGTTGTGTTGTGATATCTTCCCGTGAGTCCCTGATATTGATCATACACATTTGCGTGTATGATTAGTGTATGATTGAATCGGGGCGTCACAGTTTGTCTTCCTTCTATGGTGCAGCAGACAGGAGCATGAGATACAAGTCATGGGACACCATGAAAATATTATGTGGGGAGAATGCACTTCCATGGGTCTGCAAGGTAGACTTTAATGAAATTCTGAGGCTTGAGGAGCAAATGGGACCAAATGAGCGAGATAGTGCTCAAATAGAAGGTTTCAGAGAAGCAGTTGATGTATGCGAGCTAGCGGATCTCGGGTATAAAGGATTGGATTGGACTTTCGAGAAGAAAATTGTGGGAGGAGATTATTGTAGGGTAAGGCTGGACCGAGTTTTGGCCACAACCAATTGGTCAGCTTTGTTCTCGTACGCTACGGTTGAGCACCTCACAGCAGTGAAATCTGACCACAGTCTGATCTTATTGATTAACGAGATGGAGGCAAAGCAATCAAAGAATTGTGCTGAAGAAGTCGATCCGCTATGAATGTATGTGGGAAAGCAATGCCAGGTTTGGTGGCATACTTGAGCAAGCCTCAGATCGGGATCAGCCGGCGGCAACACTGTTTGAGCTAGCGACCAAGTTGTCCTCGGTCGGGACTGCATTGAAACATTGGAGCAAGCTGTCCTTTGGGTCAGTTAGACAAGAGCTGAGAAGGCTGCGACAGAGACTGGCCGTGCTGAGAGAAGACCCGGCCCGTGTTGGGCCGGGAGTGGAAGAGAAGAAGGTCTTGGACCAGATCATTGAGCTGTCTCTTCGAGAAGAGATCATGATGAGACAAAGGTCACGCATGGACTGGCTAGCCGCTGGTGACAGCAATATGATGTCTACTACACAACCTTCTTCTTGTAGACGTTGTTGGGCCTCCAAGTGCAGAGGTTTGTAGGCAGTAGCAAATTTCCCTCAAGTGGATGACCTAAGGTTTATCAATCCGTAGGAGGCGTAGGATGAAGATGGTCTCTCTCAAGCAACCCTGCAACCAAATAACAAGAGTCTCTTGTGTCCCCAACACACCCAATACAATGGTAAATTGTATCGGTGCACTAGTTCGGCGAAGAGATGGTGATACAAGTGGTATATGGATAGTAGATAAAGGTTTTTGTAATCTGAAAATATAAAAACAGCAAGGTAACTAATGATAAAAGTGAGCGTAAACGGTATTGCAATGTGTTGAAACAAGGCCTAGGGTTCATACTTTCACTAGTGTAAGTCCTCTCAACAATACTAACATAATTGGATCACATAACTATCCCTCAACATGCAACAAAGAGTCACTCCAAAGTCACTAATAGCGGAGAACGAACGAAGAGATTATGGTAGGGTACGAAACCACCTCAAAGTTATTCTTTCCAATCAATCCATTGGGCTATTCCTATAAGTGTCACAAACAGCCCTAGAGTTCGTACTAGAATAACACCTTAAGACACAAATCAACCAAAACCCTAATGTCACCTAGATACTCCAATGTCACCTCAAGTATCCGTGGGTATGATTATACGATATGCATCACACAATCTTAGATTCATCTATTCAACCAACACATAGAACCTCAAAGAGTGCCCCAAAGTTCTACCGGAGAATCATGACAAAAACGTGTGCCAACCCCTATGCATAGGTTCATTGGCGGAACCCGCAAGTTGATCACCAAAACATACATCAAGTGAATCACGTGGTATCCCATTGTCACCACAGATATCCACGGCAAGACATACATCAAGTGTTCTCAAATCGTTAAAGACTCAATCCGATAAGATTACTTCAAAGGGGAAACTCAATTCATTACAAGAGAGAATAGGGGGAGGAGAAATATCATAGGATCCAAATATAATAACTAAGCTCGCGATACATCAAGATCGTAACACCTCAAGAACACGAGAGAGAGAGAGAGAGAGAGAGATCAAACACATAGCTACTGGTACATACCCTCAACCCCGATGGAGAACTACTCCCTCCTCGTCATGGAGAGCTCTGGGATGATGAAGATGGCCACCGAAGAGGGATTGCCCCCTCCGGCAGGGTGCTGGAATGGGTCTAGATTGGCTTTCGGTGGCTACGGAGGCTTCTGGCGGCGGAACTCCCGATCTATTGTCTTTTTCTGGAAGTTTCAGGGTACGTGAGTATATATGGGTGCAGGAAGTACGTCGGTGGAGCTTCGGGGGCCCCACGAGGCAGGGGGGCGCGCCCTAGGGGGGCGCCCCCCACCCTCGTGAGCACCTCCCTTGGCTCCTGACGTGGGGTCCAAGTCCATCCGGTAGCTTTCCTTCCAAAAATAACTTCTCCAATTGATTTCGTTCCGTTCGACTCCGTTTGATATTCCTTTTCTTCGAAACACTGAAATAGGCAAAAAACAGCAATTCTAGGCTGGGCCTCCGGTTAATAGGTTAGTCCCAAAAATAATATAAAAGTGGATAATAAAGCCCAATATTGCCCAAAACAGTAGATAACATAGCATGGAGCAATCAAAAATTATAGATACGTTGGAGACGTATCACAATACACAATATTTTCAGAGGAAAGCGAGTGCTAGAAGGGCCAAGAACACCATAATGCATCTCCAGAAGCCAGATGGGACGGTCACGTCTGACTTGGAGGAGATGGCCGAGATGACAAATGAGTTTTATGGCAATCTGTACAAATCCGAAGGGTGTATTTGTTGGGGAACGTAGTAATTTCAAAAAATTCCTACGCACATGCAAGATCATGGTGATGCATAGCAACGAGAGGGGAGAGTGTGATCTACGTACCCTTGTAGATCGACAACGAAAGCGTTAACTTGGTTGATGTAGTTGTACGTCTCCACGGCCTGACCGATCAAGCACCGAAACTACGGCACCTCCGAGTTCTAGCACACGTTCAGCTCGATGACGATTCCCGGACTCCGATCCAGCAAAGTGTCGGGGAAGAGTTCCGTCAGCACGACGGCGTGGTGACGATCTTGATGTACTACCGTCGCAGGGCTTCGCCTAAGCACCGCTACAATATTATCGAGGACTATGGTGGAAGGGGGCACCGCACATGACTAAGAAAATGATCACGTGGATCAACTTTTGTGTCTAGGGGTGCCCCTTGCCTCAGTATATAAAGGATCCAAGGGGAGGGTGCGTCTGGCCCTAGTAGGAGGCGCGTAGGAGGAGTCCTACTCCTACCGGGAGTAGGACTCCCCTCCCTTTCCTTGTCCAAGTAGGAGAGGGGGGAGGAGAGAAGGAAAAAGGGGGGGCGCCGCCCCTCCCTCCTTGTCCAATTCGGACTAGGGGAGAGGGGGCGCGCGGCCAGCCCTGGCAGCCCCTCCTCTTCTCCACTTTAGGCCCATGAGGCCCATTAACCCCCCGGGGGTTCCGGTAACCCCCCGGTGCTCCGGTTTTATCCAAAACTTCCCCGAAACACTTCCGGTGTCTGAATATAGCCGTCCAATAAATCAATCTTTATGTCTCGGCCATTTCGAGACTCCTCGTCATGTCTGTGATCACATCCGGGACTCCGAACTAACTTCGGTACATCAAAACTCATAAACTCATAATATAACTGTCATCGAAACCTTAAGCGTGCAGACCTTACGGGTTTGAGAATAATGTAGACATGACCGAGACACGTCTCCGGTCAATAACCAATAGCGGAACCTGGATGCTCATATTGGCTCCTACATATTCTACGAAGATCTTTATCGGTCAGACCGCATAACAACATACGTCGTTCCCTTTGTCATCGGTATGTTACTTGCCCGAGATTCGATCGTCGGTATCTCAATACCTAGTTCAATCTCGTTACCGGCAAGTCTCTTTACTCGTTCTGTAATACATCATCCCGCAACTAACTCATTAGTTGCAATGCTTGCAAGGCTTAAGTGATGTGCATTACCGAGAGGGCCCAGAGATACCTCTCCGACAATCGGAGTGACAAATCCTAATCTCAGAATACGACAACCCAACATGTACCTTTGGAGACACCTGTAGAGCTCCTTTATAATCACCCAGTTACGTTGTGACGTTTGGTAGCACACAAGTGTTCCTCTGGCAAACGGGAGTTGCATAATCTCATAGTCATAGGAACATGATAAGTCATGAAGAAAGCAATAGCAACATACTAAACGATCGGGTGCTAAGCTAATGGAATGGGTCATGTCAATCAGATCATTCAACTAATGATGTGATCCCGTTAATCAAATAACAACTCTTTGTCCATGGTTAGGAAACATAACCATCTTTGATTAACGAGCTAGTCAAGTAGAGGCATACTAGTGACACTCTGTTTGTCTATGTATTCACACATGTATTATGTTTCCGGTTAATACAATTCTAGCATGAATAATAAACTTTTATCATGATATAAGGAAATAAATAATAACTTTATTATTGCCTCTAGGGCATATTTCCTTCAGTCTCCCACTTGCACTAGAGTCAATAATCTAGATTACACAGTAATGATTCTCACACCCATGGAGCCTTGGTGCTGATCATGTTTTGCTCGTGGAAGAGGCTTAGTCAACGGGTCTGCAACATTCAGATCCGTATGTATCTTGCAAATCTCTATGTCTCCCACCTGGACTAGATCCCGGATGGAATTGAAGAGTCTCTTGATGTGCTTGGTTCTCTTGTGAAATCTGGATTCCTTCGCCAAGGCAATTGCACCAGTATTGTCACAAAAGATTTTCATTGTACCCGATGCACTAGGTATGACACCTAGATCGGATATGAACTCCTTCATCCAGACTCCTTCATTTGCTGCTTCCGAAGCAGCTATGTATTCCGCTTCACACGTAGATCCCGCCACGACGCTTTGTTTAGAACTGCACCAACTGACAGCTCCACCGTTTAATGTAAACACGTATCTGGTTTGCGATTAGAATCGTCCGGATCAGTGTCAAAGCTTGCATCAACGTAACCGTTTACAATGAGCTCTTTGTCACCTCCATATACGAGACACATATCCTTAGTCCTTTTCACGTACTTCAGGATGTTCTTGACCGCTGTCCAGCGATCCACTCCTGGATTACTTTGGTACCTCCCTGGTAGACTTATAGCAAGGCACACATCAGGTCTGGTACACAGCATTGCATACATGATAGAGCCTATGGCTGAAGCATAGGGAACATCTTTCATTTTCTCTCTATCTTCTGCAGTGGTCGGGCATTGAGTCTGACTCAACTTCACACCTTGTAACACAGGCAAGAACCCTTTCTTTGCTTGATCCATTTTGAGCTTCTTCAAAATCTTGTCAAGGTATGTGCTTTGTGAAAGTCCAATTAAACTTCTTGATCTATCTCTGTAGATCTTTATGCCTAATATGTAAGCTGCTTCACCGAGGTCTTTCATTGAAAAACTCTTATTCAAGTATCCCTTTATGCTATCCAGAAATTCTATATCATTTCCGATCAGTAATATGTCATCCACATATAATATCAGAAATGCTACAGAGCTCCCACTCACTTTCTTGTAAATACAGGCTTCTCCAAAAGTCTGTATAAAACCAAATGCTTTGATCACACTATCAAAGCGTTTATTCCAACTCCGAGAGGCTTGCACCAGTCCATAAATGGATCGCTGGAGCTTGCACACTTTGTTAGCTCCCTTTGGATCGACAAAACCTTCCGGTTGCATCATATACAACTCTTCTTCCAGAAATCCATTCAGGAGTGCAGTTTTGACATCCATCTGCCAAATTTCATAATCATAAAATGCGGCAATTGCTAACATGATTCGGATAGACTTAAGCATCGCTACGGGTGAGAAGGTCTCATCGTAGTCAACCCCTTGAACTTGTCGAAACCCTTTTGCGACAAGTCGAGCTTTGTAGACAGTAATATTACCGTCGGTGTCAGTCTTCTTCTTGAAGATCCATTTATTCTCAATTGCTTGCCGATCATTGGGCAAGTAAACCAAAGTCCACACTTTGTTCTCATACATGGATCCCATCTTAGATTTCATGGCTTCAAGCCATTTTGCGGAATCTGGGCTCACCATCGCTTCTTCATAGTTCATAGGTTCATCATGATCTAGTAGCATGACTTCCAGAACTGGATAACCGTACCACTCTGGCGCGGATCTCACTCTGGTTGATCTACGAGGTTCAGTATTATCTTGTTCTGAAGTTTCATGATCATTATCATTAGCTTCCTCACTAATTGGTGTAGGTGTCACAGAAACAGTTTTCTGTGATGCACTACTTTCCAATAAGGGAGCAGGTACAATTACCTCGTCAAGTTTTCCTTTCCTCCCACTCACTTCTTTCGAGAGAAACTCCTTCTCTAGAAAGTTTCCGAACTTAGCAACAAAAGTCTTGCCTTCGGATCTGTGATAGAAGGTGTATCCAATAGTCTCATTTGGATATCCTATGAAGACACATTTCTCCGATTTGGGTTCGAGCTTATTAGGTTGAAGCTTTTTCACATAAGCATCGCAGCCCCAAACTTTCAGAAACGACAACTTTGGTTTCTTGCCAAACCATAGTTCATAAGGCGTCATCTCAACGGATTTTGATGGTGCCCTATTTAACGTGAATGCGGCCATCTCCAAGGCATAACCCCAAAACGATAGCGGTAAATCAGTAAGAGACATCATAGATCGCACCATATCTAGTAAAGTACGATTACGACGTTCGGACACACCATTACGCTGTGGTGTTCCGGGTGGCGTGAGTTGTGAAACTATTCCGCATTGTTTCAAATGTACACCAAACTCGTAACTCAAATATTCTCCTCCATGATCAGATTGTAGAAACTTTATTTTCTTGTTATGATGATTTTAAACTTCACTCTGAAATTCTTTGAACTTTTCAAACGTTTCAGACTTATGTTTCATTAAGTAGATATACCCATATCTGCTTAAGTCATCTATGAAGGTGAGAAAATAACGATATCCGCCACGAGCCTCAATATTCATCGGACCACATACATCTGTATGTATGATTTCCAACAAATCTGTCGCTCTCTCCATAGTACCGGAGAACAGCGTTTTAGTCATCTTGCCCATGAGGCACGGTTCGCAAGTACCAAGTGATTCATAATCAAGTGGTTCCAAAAGTCCATCAGTATGGAGTTTCTTCATGCGCTTTACACCGATATGACCTAAACGGCAGTGCCACAAATAAGTTGACTATCATTAGCAACTCTGCATCTTCTGGCTTCAACATTATGAACATGTGTGTTAATACTATCGAGATTCAATAAGAATAGACCACTCTTCAAGGGTGCATGACCATAAAAGATATTACTCATATAAATGGAACAACCATTATTCTCTGATTTAAATGAATAACCGTCTCGCATCAAACAAGATCCAGATATAATGTTCATGCTTAACGCTGGCACCAAATAACAATTATTTAGGTCTAATATTAATCCCGAAGGTAGATGTAGAGGTAGCGTGCCGACCGTGATCATATCGACTTTGGAACCGTTTCCCACGCGCATCGTCACCTCGTCCGTAGCCAATCTTCGCTTAATTCGTAGTCCCTGTTTCGAGTTGCAAATATTAGCAACAGAACCAGTATCAAATACCCAGGTGCTACTGCGAGCATTAGTAAGGTACACATCAATAACATGTATATCACATATACCTTTTTTCACCTTGCCATCCTTCTTATCCGCCAAATACTTGGGGCAGTTCCGCTTCCAGTGACCAGTCTGCTTGTAGTAGAAGCACTCAGTTTCAGGCTTAGGTCCACTTGGGTTTCTTCTCTTGACCAGCAACTTGCTTGCTGTTCTTCTTGAAGTTTCCCTTCTTCTTCCCTTTGCCCTTTTTCTTAAAACTAGTGGTCTTGTTGACCATAAACACTTGATGCTCCTTTTTGATTTCTACCTCCGCAGCTTTCAGCATTGCGAAGAGCTCGGGAATAGTCTTATTCAACCCTTGCATATTATAGTTCATCACGAAGCTCTTGTAGCTTGGTGGCAGTGATTGGAGAATTCTGTCAATGACGCAATCATCTGGAAGATTAACTCCCATTTGAATGAAGTGATTATTATACCCAGACATTTTGAGTATATGCTCACTGACAGAACTGTTCTCCTCCATCTTGCAGCTATAGAACTTATTGGAGACTTCATATCTCTCAATCCGGGCATTTGCTTGAAATATTAACTTCAACTCCTGGAACATCTCATATGCTCCATGACGTTCAAAACGTCGTTGAAGTCCCGGTTCTAAGCTGTAAAGCATGGCACACTGAACTATCGAGTAGTCATCAACTTTGCTCTGCCAGACATTCACAACATCTGGTGTTGCTCCAGCAGCAGGCCTGGCTCCCAGCGGTGCTTCCAGGACGTAATTCTTCTGTGCAGCAATGAGGATAATCCTCAAGTTACGGACCCAGTCCGTGTAATTGCTTCCATCATCTTTCAACTTTGCTTTCTCAAGGAACGCATTAAAATTCAACGGAACAACAGCACGGGCCATTTATCTACAATCATACATAAACAAGCAAGATACTATCAGGTACTAAGTTCATGATAAATTTAGGTTCAATTAATCATATTATTTAAAGAACTCCCACTTAGATAGACATCCCTCTAATCCTCTAAGTGATTACGTGATCCAAATCAACTAAACCATGTCCGATCATCATGTGAGATGGAGTAGTTTCATTGGTGAACATCACTATGTTTGATCATATCTACTATATGATTCACGCTCGACCTTTCGGTCTCCGTGTTCCGAGGCCATATCCGTATATGCTTGGCTCGTCAAGTATAACCTGAGTATTCCGCGTGTGCAACTGTTTTGCACCCGTTGTATTTGAACGTAGAGCCTATCACACCCGATCTTCACGTGGTGTCTCAGCACGAAGAACTTTCACAACGGTGCATACTCAGGGAGAACACTTCTTGATAATTTAGTGAGAGATCATCTTATAATGCTACCATCAATCAAAGCAAGATAAGATGCATAAAAGATAAACATCACATGCAATCAATATAAGTGATATGATATGGCCAGCATCATCTTGTGCTTGTGATCTCCATCTCGAAGCACCGTCGTGATCACCATCGTCACCGGCGCGACACCTTGATCTCCATCGTAGCATCGTTGTCATCTCGCCAATCTTATGCTTCCACGACTATCGCTACCGCTTAGTGATAAAGTAAAGCATTAAAGCGCGATTGCATTGCATACAATAAAGCGACAACCATATGGATCCTGCCAATTGCCGATAACTCGGTTACAAAACATGATCATCTCATACAATAAAATTTAGCATCATGTCTTGACCATATCACATCACAACATGCCCTGCAAAAACAAGTTAGACGTCCTCTACTTTGTTGTTGCAAGTTTTATGTGGCTGCTACGGGATTAAGCAAGAACCAATCTTACCTACGCATCAAAACCACAACGATAGTTTGTCAAGTTGGTGTTGTTTTAACCTTCGCAAGGACCGGGCGTAGCCACACTCGGTTCAACTAAAGTTGGAGAAACTGTCACCCGCAAGCCACCTATGTGCAAAGCACGTCGGGAGAACCGGTCTCGCGTAAGCGTACGCGTAATGTCGGTCCGGGCCGCTTCGTCCAACAATACTGCCGAACCAAAGTATGACATGCTGGTAAGCAGTATGACTTATATCACCCACAACTCACTTGTGTTCTACTCGTGCATATAACATCAACATATAAAACCTAGGCTCGGATACCACTGTTGGGGAACGTAGTAATTTCAAAAAAATTCCTACGCACACGCAAGATCATGGTGATGCATAGCAACGAGAGGGGGAGAGTGTGATCTACGTACCCTTGTAGATCGACAACGGAAGCGTTAACTTGGTTGATGTAGTCGTACGTCTCCACGGCCCGACCGATCAAGCACCGAAACTACGGCACCTCTGAGTTCTAGCACACGTTCAGCTCGATGACGATCCCCGGACTCCGATCCAGCAAAGTGTCGGGGAAGAGTTCCGTCAGCACAACGGCGTGGTGACGATCTTGATGTACTACCGTCGCAGGGCTTCGCCTAAGCACCGCTACAATATTATCGAGGACTATGGTGGAAGGGGGCACCGCACACAGCTAAGAATATGATCACGTGGATCAACTTGTGTGTCTAGGGGTGCCCCTTGCCTCCGTATATAAAGGATCCAAGGGGGGGTGCGGCCGGCCCTAGTAGGAGGCGCGCAGGAGGAGTCCTACTCCCGGTAGGAGTAGGACTCCCCTCCCTTTCTTTGTCCAAGTAGGAGAGGGGGAAGGAGAGAAGGAAAAAGGGGGGGGAGACGCCCCTCCCTCCTTGTCCAATTCAGACTAGGGGGGAGGGGGCGCGCGGCCTGCCCTGGTAGCCCTCCTCTTCTCCACTTTAGGCCCATGAGGCCCATTAACCCCCCGGGGGGTTCCGGTAACCCCCCGGTGCTCCGGTTTTATCTGAAACTTCCCCGGAACACTTCCGGTGTCCGAATATAGTCGTCCAATATATCAATCTTTATGTCTCAACCATTTCGAGACTCCTCGTCATGTCCGTGATCACATCCGGGACTCTGAACTAACTTCGGTACATCAAAACACATAAACTCATAATATAACTGTCATCGAAACCTTAAGCGTGCGGACCCTACGGGTTCGAGAAGAATGTAGACATGACCGAGACACGTCTCCGGTCAATAACCAATAGCGGAACCTGGATGCTCATATTGGCTCCTACATATTCTACGAAGATCTTTATCGGTCAGACCGCATAACAACATATGTCGTTCCCTTTGTCATCGGTATGTTACTTGCCCGAGATTCGATCGTCGGTATCTCAATACCTAGTTCAATCTCGTTACCGGCAAGTCTCTTTACTCGTTCTGTAATACATCATCCCGCAACTAACTCATTAGTTGCAATGCTTGCAAGGCTTAAGTGATGTGCAATACCGAGAGGGCCCAGAGATACCTCTCCGACAATCGGAGTGACAAATCCTAATCTCAAAATACGCCAACCCAACATGTACCTTTGGAGACACCTGTAGAGCTCCTTTATAATCACCCAGTTACGTTGTGACGTTTGGTAGCACACAAAGTGTTCCTCTGGCAAACAGGAGTTGCATAATCTCATAGTCATAGGAACATGTATAAGTCATGAAGAAAGCAATAGCAACATACTAAATGATCGGGTGCTAAGCTAATGGAATGGGTCATGTCAATCAGATCATTCAACTAATGATGTGATCCCGTTAATCAAATAATAACTCTTTGTCCATGGTTAGGAAACATAACCATCTTTGATTAATGAGCTAGTCAAGTAGAGACATACTAGTGACACTCTGTTTGTCTATGTATTCACACATGTATTATGTTTCCGGTTAATACAATTCTAGCATGAATAATAAACTTTTATCATGATATAAGGAAATAAATAATAACTTTATTATTGCCTCTAGGGCATATTTCCTTCAGTATTGGCATAGAGGAAGTGTTGCCACACATACCTGTTAGGGTGGATGGTGATATGAATGCCAGGCTGAACGCACCATACACAAATGAAGAATTTAAAGAGGCACTATTTCAAATGTTTCCAACAAAGCACCGGGGCCTGGTGGCTTCCTGGCGCATTTCTTTCAGAGACACTGGGTGCTTTGTGGTGATGAGGTAACCGGCGTGATTATACGATTGCTCAATGTAGAGGACTCATCAGAGGATATCAACCGCACGTTCATCGTTCTTATTCCCCAGATAGCTAGTCCAAAAGTCTTAGAACAATTTCGGCCTGTAAGTCTTTGCAACGTGATCTATAAGATTGCGTCAAAGGTCTTAGCCAACAGGCTGAAGATTATTCCCCCGAGGTAATTTCTGAGGAGCAGTCCGCCTTTGTGCCTGGACGTTTTATTATGGATAACTTCATAATGGCTTATGAGTGTCTACATTATATGAAGACAAGGAGAGTTAAAGCAAATCGTGTTGTGGCTCTGAAGTTAGATATGTTAAAAGCTTATGATAGGCTTGAATGGCCTTATTTGAAAGTAGTGATGTTGAAGATGGGCATTAGCCCTCGATTCACAGAGACGGTTATGAGGTGCGTGTCATCAGTCACGTTTTTAGTTCTTTTTAATGGTGGTAGCCTGCATGATTTCAGGCCAAAGAGGGGAATGAGACAAGGGGACCCCATATCCCCGTATCTATTTCTGTTAGATGAAGGTCTCTCGTGCCTACTAAAGGCCCAAGGTGTTGGGGTCCGAGGGCTGTCCGTGGCAAATTCTGCTCCAGCAATCAACCATTTACTTTTTGCAGATGATAGTCTCTTGTTCTTTGAAGCTAACAGTGAGAGCGCTGCACAAGTATGGGAGGTGCAGAAAATGTATCGTGATGCTTCGGGACAACGCATTAACACCGACAAATCCTTGATCTTTTTCAGTAAGGGGGTGCCAGAGACCACACGAGAAGAGATAAAAGATGTGCTAGATGTTCACAACGAATCATTGTCAGAAAAATATTTGGGACTACCGACGGACGTAGGTAGAAACAAGGAGGGAACTTTTAAATACTTGATGGGTAGAATTTGGAAACACATCCAAGGTTGGATGGAGAAATGCCTATCAGTTGGGGGTAAAGAAGTGCTTATCAAATCTGTAGCACAATCCATCCCGACTTACTCAATGTCATGTTTCAAGCTGCCCCGAGGTCTAATCGAACACTTAAACAGCCTTCTCCGGAAGTTTTGGTGGGGCAGCAAAAGGGGCCAGAGGAAGCCAGCATGGGTTTCTTGGAAGACCATGTGCAAACAAAAAAATATGGCTGGAATAGGATTCTGGGATATTGAGCTTTTTAACCTGGCTTTATTAGCCCGGCAAGTTTGGTGGCTACTTCAAGATCCTGAGTCATTAAGTGCACGAGTTCTACGAGCTCGTTATTACCCGGACAGCAACGTAATCGAGGCCACACTAGGCGCACACCCTTCCCAAGTCTGGCGCTCGCTGATGGAGGGGAAAGAACTACTTGTTCAGGGCTTAATCAGGACGATTGGGTCGGGTTCAGACACACGCATATGGGACGATAACTGGTTGCCTCGTGACTATAAGCTGAAACCTATATGCACCATCGCACCTAATCCGCCGCAGCTTGTCTCAGAGTTGATTGATGCAACAACACGCACATGGAATAAACAAGCTCTGATCGAGCACTTCGTCGGGCCGGACGTGGACATTATCATGAATATACCTTTAAGTTCTCGAGTGCAACATGACTTCTGGGCATGGCACTACGACAGGCAAGGGGTGTTTACCATGCGATCAGCATATAAGATGATTAGCGGAATTAAGCACCAGAGAGAGGATTGGTTGGAGCTCAGAACGAGTCATTTGAATGTTGAAGCTGAAAGCAAGTCCTGGTCTCGGATATGGAAGGTGAAAGTTCCATCTAAAATAAGAGTGTTTGTGTGAAGATTAGCACAAATGTCATTACCAACCGGTTTAGTCTGCAATGAACGTAATATGGCCACATCCCCAACTTGCGGACTCTGTGATGAGGAGGTGGACTCCTGGCATCATTCCTTGTTTGAATGCCGGATGGCGCGATGTGTTTGGGCGTTGGGAGACGAGGAGATTCTGGACACTGCAAGAAATATGTCAACTTATGACCTTCTGTCAGTGACCCTCGAAGAATTGGTCATAAATTTATGACCATTTTAGACCAATTGGTCAAAAGCTGTTCAGGGGGCTCCAAACCCTAAACCATTGCGACCATTTTGGTCAGAAAGGTCGTAATTTCCTTACACGAAATGGTCACAAAGCAAACAGTGCTAGTCCGCTGCCTTATTTCTAGTTGTTAATGACCAATATAGATGGTCATAGCCTTGTAGATTGTGGTGGGTTGTGATGACTAGGCGCCATGTCCATGTGGCAGTTTTTGCCCTAGGTTGTGAAGCAACCTATATTTCTATCATTCCCAAAATTCCCAAAAAAATCTCATAAATTCTTTGGGGCATATCTTCATCAAATATGTAAAAATCCTTCCTTGCCTAGTTCAAAACTAATTCAAGAATATTCATTTTCCTATTCTGTTCACAACAACACTTTATGAAGGAAGTGCTATTTATATATTCTTGATTGCCCTCGGAATTTTTGGGCACTCTTTCCTATCCAAATCATTACCGCATGACAAAATTCAGCTCCATTTGCCTAGCAAATCTTCCTCGACAAATTTCCAAAGTTTTTGTCCACCTAGAAGCATTGTGAAGGAAGTACCTCTTTTATATCTCTAAATGACATGAAACTTATACAGTTCCTTCATATGCCCAAATTATCACCCTCCTCCAAATTGCAGCTCAGTCAAGTCATCTATGTGAGCCCAGGTTCAATTTATATTTTATGGCCAAATTGGCACGTTGCAAAGCAAGTGTTATATAGACCACTCCTATTACCCTCAAACTTTTTGGGCACTCTTCCATACCCAAATCATTGCCACATGATAATATTCAGCTCAATTTTCCTAGTAAATCTTTCTCGGGAAATTTCCAAAGTTTCTACCTCGAGAGAAGCTTTGTGAAGTAAGTACTAGCTAGGCTTACCCAAATGATCTGAAAATTTACCAGCGCATGACCATACTTAAGTAACTTACCTACACCAATTTTGAGCTCATTTCATTCATCCAATATCTCTCACTAGTTTTCCCAAGTTTCTATCCATAGAAGAGCATTGTGAAGGAAGTACTACTTTGGCATGTACAAATGGTATCAATTTTCTGCAATGCTTTCCTATGCCCAAATAACCATCCTCCACAAAATTTCAGCTCACTCCATTCATTATTTTGAGCCCAGCTTCAACATTCATATTTTTGTCCAGCGTGGTACTTTGCAAAGCAAGTACCACCTAGGATCCTCCTTTTGAGCTAAAAATTTGTGAAGACATTCTCTTTAGTAGATGATCATCCTCAGCCAAAACTCACGCCCATTGGCCATGTGCATTTCCCGTACCGCTAATCAAACACTTGGTTGCTAATTCATGTTTGAGCATCGATCGGTCTCCTCGTGAGAATCTTAT
The DNA here is from genome assembly GCF_002162155.2 of Triticum dicoccoides. Classification (NCBI taxonomy): domain Eukaryota; kingdom Viridiplantae; phylum Streptophyta; class Magnoliopsida; order Poales; family Poaceae; genus Triticum; species Triticum dicoccoides. The sequence goes on from NC_041384.1 coordinate 748,534,172, forward strand.
GTTCTAATTTTCTTCCTAGCACCAACTTGGGAAGTGCCCAACCCACTAGACATGCCTAGGCCACCCAGAACACATGGCAACATTACGGTCACGCGGTGACCACGCGACGGGCATACGAGTTTACGCGCTCTAGACTTGGGGCCCTCGGCCACCGCCCAAACCTCGACGTATCGCCACCAAACCATGTATTTATGATTAAATAGGTCCTTATGTAACTAGAAATGATTTTTGTAAAAAATAAATAGCAAACTATGAGGCAGCTGCAGTTCAAATTTGACCCACTTCCAACTGAATCGGCGGAAATTTGTCTTTTTCACGAGAGGTGAATCAAAAAAATTTACTCCCAACCATTTTGTCAATTGTTCATTAAATATGGCCTAGTATTTTATAAAAATGATTTGGTCCAATTTTGCAACAATTATTTGGTAGTTCCTTCACAAAAAAACCTCCTCTTGGGCACTCGAAATATGGAAAATGGTTTTTTCGTCCAACGAAAATGAAAACTTCCTTAGGCAACATTGTTTGCCATTCCAATATGAACCCTTGTGCACAATATGAGATCATTTGAACAAACTATGCCATGAATGTGGCCATAAGATTGATCATTTGGCTTGAAAGCCATTGATCTCCACACGTGATAGCTCGTTTCTGAGAACACTTTTTTAAAATAATTGTCGTATTACAAGTTTGTTATTTTTCCTGGGAACTTGGTCACATATAATGACACAATGTGAAGGTTTCTCAATTTTTTGATTTTTTTTGAATTTTTTATGCCCGTTTCAAAATGTGGTCAAAACGGCGGGAATGACAGTTCCTAGCTAGTGGTTAAATCTTGGAATTTTTTTGGTGTTTCTATGATTAAATAGATACCTATTTACCTAGAAATTATTTTTGGAAAAAATAAAGAGCAAACTATGAGGCAGCTGCAGTTCAAATTTAACCCGCTTCCAGCTCAATCGACGGGAATTTGTCTTTTTCACCAGAGGTGGATCAAAATTTTTGACACCCAACCATTTTGTCAATTGTGCATTAAATACGGCCTAGTATTTGAGAAAATTGTTTAGGTCCAATTTTGCAACAAATATATGGTAGGTCCTTCACAAAAAAACTCATTTCAGGCACTCAGAAAATGGAAAATGGTTTTTTCGTCCAAAGAAAATGAAAACTTCCTTAGGCAACATTGTTTGCCATTCCAATATGCACCCTTGTGCATAATATGAGATCATTTGAACAAACTATGCCATGAATGTGGCCATAAGATTGATCATTTGGCTTGAAAGCCATGAATCTTCACACTTGATAGCTCATTTCTGAGAACACTTTTTTAAAATAATTACCGTATTACAAGTTTATTATTTTTCCTGGAAACTTGGTCACATATAATGACACAATGTGAAGGTTTTCCAATTTTTTGATTTTTTTTTGAATTTTTTATGCCCGTTTCAAAATGTGGTCAAAACGGCGGGCTTGACCGTTCCTAGCTAGTGGTTGAATCTTGGAAAACTTTTGGTGTTTCTCTGATTAAATAGATACTTACGTACCTAGAAATGATTTTTGGAAAAAATAAATAGCAAACTATGAGGCAGCTGCAGTTCAAATTTGACCCGCTTCCAACTGAATCGGTGGGAATTTGTCTTTTTCACCAGAGGTGGATCAAAACTTTTGACACCCAACCATTTTGTCAATTGTGCATTAAATATGTCCTAATATTTTATAAAAATGATTTGATACAATTTTGCAACAAATATATGGTAGGTCCTTCACAAAAAAACCTCATTTCGAGCACTCGAAAAATGGAAAATGAATTTTCCGTGCAACGAAAATGAAAACTTTCTTAGGCAACATTGTTTGCCATTCCAATATGCACCCTTGTGCACAATATGAGATCATTTGAACAAACTATGCCATGAATGTAAGCATAAGATTGATCATTTGGCTTGAAAGTCATTGATCTCCACACAGGATAGCTCGTTTCTGAGAACACTTTTTCAAAATAATTATCGTATTACAAATTTATTATTTTTCCTGGTAACTTTGCCACATATAATGACACAATGCGAAGGTTTTCCAAATTTTTATTTTTTTTGAATTTTTCATACCCGTTTCAAAATGCGGTCAAAACGACCGGCATGACCGTTCCTAGCTAGTGGTTGAATCTACGAAAACTTTTGGTCTTTCTCTTATTAAATAGATACTTTTGTACCTAAAAATGATTTTTTGGAAAAAATAAATAGCAAATTGTGCGATGGGGGTAGTTCAAATTTGACCTGTTTCCTACTGAATCAGCAAAAATTTGTCAATTTGATGGGAGGTTGATGAAAAGTTTTTAACACACAATCATCTGGTTAATTGGACATAAATATGGTCTAATATTTTTGAAAAATGAAATGGTTCCATTTTGTAGTAAATATTTGATATATTCTTTACATTGATGAGAAAATATATAAGAGAAACTAAAGAAGAAATACAATTACATGCGCTTAATTCTGATTGGTGGAGACGTTTGTGCCATGGATCGATGACATGGCACATATCGATCCATCCATCTCCTCATCCCACATCCATCCATCCATCCACCCACCCATTCCCCACCGCAAACCCCTACCCGTCTCCACCCCACCGCAAACCCCTCCTCCCTTCCCCTTCCAGATCGCCACCGCTGCCGCCTCCCCATCAGCTCCACCGGCGAGCCCTTCCTCACCGCATCGCCACCGCCGCGCCCATCCATGGCATCCCCCGCGCCCTTCCATCAGCATCCATGGCCTCCCCCATGCCCTTCCTCACTGCATCGCCACCCCAACCCCCTCCCTTCCTCTCCCCGACGCTCCCCTCGCTCCGGACCTTCATCCTCTCCGGCCAGACCAACCGGCCGCGGCCCCTACCCTAGGCAGGGAGGGCGGATCGCCACTGCGCGGGCGCACAGGAAGGGGCGGCGACGGAAGCGCATCCCCAAGATCTAGCCCGTCAAGCACCGTGTCGAAGTCTCTCCTTCGAGGAGCTCTATGTGCGGGTGTGCGGAGGCGCTCGTGAGGGCGGTGGTGGCCTTCTTTGACACCTTCCTCGTCGACTGCTTCCTCTTCTGGTTTCGCCACCGCCCCGGCCCCGACAGCCCTGCCTCCGCCCACCGGGTAAGCCAACCCTACCTCTCCCTATCCCTCTCCCTCGCGTCCGGCTCCTCTGTTCCTTTGTTCTTCGATCCCAGGCGGTGATGTTTTTATTTTTTGGTGCATTCATGTGTGTGCAGGATCCGCTCGTGCCCAAGGACTGGACAAGGGAGGCGCTCCCGGCCTCGGACGAAGAGAAAGGTGCCCTGGATTTCTCGGTCAGATTTGTGATTTTGCGGTATTGGTTTGGTGTGATGTGTACCTGTGGTTGACCTCTCTGCCACTGGTTGGATGTCTGTGTGGTGTTGTTTCAGGTTTTCTAGAGAGCACATTGTCGAACCAGCAGTTGGCAGATGGCGATGACACAGATGAGTAGCTTAGGCGAGAGGTACGCCTACCAGAGCACCGTTAAACGAATTTCTGCTACTTTTTTAGTCACATGCGTGAGGAATGGCTGTGTTGTGCGGTTATTGTTACTGTCAGGTTGTAGCTCTAGGTCTATTGTGCTATGGCTGACCTCTCTACCGCTGGTTGGACGTCCGCGTGGTACTGTTTCAAGTTTTGCAGAGAGCACAGGCTCGAATGAACAGTGTGTGTGGAACAGATTCTTGTCTGAATTCTCTTCTTGTGGGAGTATGAACTTGCTTGCAGTATCCTGCTTGCAGTATCTTGGAGTATCAACTTGGAGCATCTGGTTAGAGTAGCATCTTGCAACACATTCGATTACTCCAGTACTGATAGTTACAGTGGCATCTTGGAAAATGGAGTAGTTAGAGTAGCATTTTCGATTAACTAAATTGATGATAACTGTTGTTAAGTTGGGACTTGCAAGCAGTAGTGCTTGCAAGCAGTAGTTCCCTCTTCGTATCTCTTCTTGCTTGCAGTAGTTTAATTTATGATTTGTCTTTGGTGGAGTATTTCTTGAACTGTGTTGTATTCCTGTGACTAAATAATGAATCCAGTTACAACAAAGCATGACAATTACAATAAAGCTCCTTGTAACCTTTTGTTTCATTGGTCAAACACGATAGCAGCGATGCCGAGGGAGCTCCCCTACACACGTATGCATTCTAATGGTCACATACATATATCTAGTTCTCCTCATAAAATATTTGCATGCATGACAAAGCTCCAACACGTACACTCTCATGCTTACTTAGATTAGAAGCATTCTGTACAAGACAAACTACTATATGCTAGTCTTACTTACACCGTGTGTGTTGGGCACTCTACTTTAATTTTCTAGCATGTTAAATTTAACATTTTAATATATTTGTTTAAAACAATAGTCTAGCATAACATATTTACTTCATTTTTTAAAACAGATAATACATATTGAATTATTCATATTAATCTAAAATAATAACCAAACAACTACATGACAGTGGATTAGTAGCATGCATGTGTGACTTAGTTTTTGGTGTGTTTTGCTTGCAGGTCATTGTTGTGAAGGCCGTCACGGGAAGGCGTGGGGGATTTGGCACAAGGCCGATGATCGAGTCTATGCTTTCTCCTCTATGGAAAGACCTATTTTCTCTGATGATTGTTTTGAAGTGGCAGACCATGTGAACAACCTGGGCACCATCGCGGGCTCGGGCACCAAGGAGTTCATGGAGGTGCTGCAGGGCTGGGGCCGTGGCTGCGCCAACAGGTAACCAAATCGATTTCCCTGTGATTATTATTGCTGTAGCGCTGGTTTTAGTGTAAATAGGCTGTTGGACTGATGAACAAAAGTCACGAGACCCTACAGCCTGATGACTGTGTAGAAGCAGAGTGGTTGGATTCATGTGTACTAGTAGCATCTAAACCCTGCAGACTAAATCATTAGGCACACTGTACTGCACACACTAGTTAATGTTCTATCTTTTTGAGAACATTTTGTATCTGTTGTCTAGTTCTATCCGGTGATACTCGATTAGGGCCCCATGGGTTGGTTCCAGCAGGGAGATGTGCACGCACACTGGCAGCATGAGCTAGCAGCCATGATTGCTAGCCAGGCACCACCATGTCAATGTAATAAATGTGTGGCCTATCTAGTGTGCTGATGATAGAAATATAGATGTGTGGCCTATCTAGTGTGCTGTTGATAATCTGTTTTTACCTCACTTGGCAGGCACCATAATCTGTTTTTACCTCACTGTACTGTAGGAATAAATGTGTGGCCTATCTAGTGTGCAGCTGATAGAAATATAGATGGAAGATTTGTTGACCAGTTATGCAATCTATAATCCTTCATATATATTGTTGTTGTCTATGTGTGCTGCTGCTTCATACATGTTTAATAAAATCTATCAAGCAGTTGTTGTCATGTCATGCTTGCTGTATTAATAGCCAATTTAGTTGTGTATTGCCATTTCTATTTTGCTAATGAACACCTTCCAACTTAAATGTTGAATTGCCTTGTACACATAATTGTTTGTAATCTATGGGAAAGCCGTTAATAGTCATCTGACCTTGTGAACTGTATAAATATATCAAAATCTTTTTTTTGTTAAATTGAGCTTATTGTCAATTCTTGCTTATAAGCTATGTTTGATGCTGCCTACAGGTTCTTATTCTTCTTTTTTTCATAGGTGAAGTATGAAGTGCGAAGTCGTGAAGCCTATCAGCAAGAGTAGCATATTATGTATTGTAATATCAGGCAGAGTGTAATATTAGTCAGAGTAGCATATAATGTATTGTAATATTTAGTGTTGTTTTGGATGAATTTCATTCGCTCTAGTCTGTTTGAAATATTGATTGTGTATATAACTTCAATACTATGAAATGGAAACCTGACCAGGGGGACATATTTATGAGAATTGTTTGACAAATTTTCAAATTTCTGACGTGTGGGTGCAATTGTGATATCAGCATGACAAGTGGGACCAATCTGACCAGTGGGACCAGCACAAAAATAATATGGCTGAAAATAGAAAATTAATAGTAATGGCCCAGAAAATAAAAATGTTGAATTGTTGGGCCAGGCCCATGTATCTGACCAGAATTAAAAAGAAAAATAACAATAAATGGGCTGAATTGTTGGGCTCGGCCCATATAGACACCGAATTGGACCGGGCTGAATCTTATCAACGACCTTTTCAATTGGTCGCAATTTTGCCATGTCAGATTGCCACGTCGGATCCGACATGGCATGGGGAGAGAGCTAGCGACCAAAACAGAAGGTCATAGGATCAACGACCTTTTGTTAAAGGTCGCTATAGTCAGTTTACGATGCCCAGCTTTTGACCTTATGTTTTTGGTCACAAAAAGGTCATAAATGGAAATTTGTGACCATTCAGTGACCAATAGTGGTGGTCATAAGTTGACATATTTCTTGTAGTGGGAGCATGTGATATCAAACATGAGTGAAGATGCAAGGCGATGGTTGTTTTGGCTCTTCGACACATTGAATCAACAGGACCTTGCAAGGGTGCTTATCACCATGTGGGCGATCTGGTGGGCAAGAAGGAGAACAATTCATGACGACGAATTTCAAAGTCCACTTTCGACGATGAGTTTTTGTGAATAGGTACTTGGAGGATCTGGAGATTTCCACCAGGCATGCTTCCACGAGACCTACACAAGCAGCGATATCAAGGCCACGCCGGTGGATCCCGCCGGGAGAGGATGCAGTGGAGATCAATGTAGACGGTGCTATCTCCCGCCAAGGAGGAACTGCTGCATCTGCTGCTGTTTGCCGGGATAAGGAGGGCAACTATTTGGGATCCTCGGCGGTGGTTTTCGACGGCCTAGTCGACGCCCCAAGTTTGGAAGCTCAAGCGTGCAATGAGGCGCTTGCCTTGGCTCAAGATCTTCTCTTGACACATGCGATAATAGGCTCGGATTGCATGCAGGTTGTTTCGGATATCAACGGGACTTCGCCCTCTTCTTCATATGTTTTTGTAATTTAGGAGATTAAAGCTAGAGCTACAAACTTTGTTAAAGTTAGTTTTCGTTTTGAAAGTAGGGAGGCAAACTATGAGGCTCATGCCTTGGCAAAGACAGCCTCGTCTCTCCCTACGGGGCGCCACATGTGGCTAGCATTATTTGTATTCCTTCAGCTTTGGTTGAACAATAAAATCCCTAGTTCATCTAAAAAAAGCTAATTGCATGCGGCGTGCATTTTAATAATCCAACGGATGAACTTGCGAAGGAGGTCAAATTAAATCTCAGCAATTTTACCAAGCACCTTCCTAAGCTTCCTATCAGACGTACTACTACTAAGAAATCTTTCCTTCCTTGATTGATTCGTTTCCATGCACGATGGTATTCGTATCCTTATTTATCACAGCCATTAATGGTAGAGAAAATTCCATATTTGACACTATCTTAAAATCTGCTTCCTTATTTGACATTGGAAAAAAATTCCCTATTTGACACAAGTTTTAAATGTTATTCCCTATATGATATTTTCGTCCATTTTAAGCCTAAATGACACCTGAAAAGACTCTTTTGCCCCTCATGTGGTATGTGTGTGGGGGACAATAGCGCACACACGCAGCATCAGTGCGAGGGTAGGAGCACACACGCAGCAATACATACACATGCACCAACACACACGCACCAACACGCACGCGCGCGTGCACACACACACGCACACGTAGCAACACACATGCACTACCAGAATCGCCCCCTATGCCGACGGCCAGGGCCGTCGGCATAGCCCTGAGTCCCGTCGGGATAGGCCTATGCCGACGGCCCCCGTCGGCATAGGGCCGTCGGCAACATATGCGTCGACACAGCCAGGGAGGCCGTCGGCATAGAAAAGCCGTCGGCATATATGATACGCCGACGGGCGCCGTACATCTATGCCGACGGCCCTAGCCGTCGGCAAATATCACGCCTAACGGCGGCCGCCGTCAAGTCTGCCCAACGAACGGTCGCCACGTGGCACCACTATGCCGACGGCCTAGCTGTCGGCTTAGTCAAAAACTATGCCGACGGCTCGACCGTCGGCATAGCTGTGCCACGTGGCGACCAGCCGTTGCTCTAGGACCAGGGCTATGCCGACGGCCTGGCCGTCGGCGTAATTTGAAACTAAGCC
>NC_041384.1:748542990-748545318 GCF_002162155.2 Triticum dicoccoides
GGCTAGGCCGTCGGCATAGGCGCCCACGTGTCAGCTACTGGGAGCTCACGCTAGCCCTATGCCGACGGCCTAGCCGTCGGCATAGTTTGCTTTTGCTTTTTTTTCTTTTTTCTGTTTGTTTTCAGATCAATTCAATTCAAATAGCAGCACATAGCAGCAGATATATACGATGAGATAGACATATAAAACACAACGGGATATCATCCGGTACCATCACAACAATATATGCATAAGCATCATCACACACAAGTCTCTAAATGAACATCATCACAACCAACATAAGCATATAGAGAAGCACACAAGTCATCTAAATGATCATCACCACACACAAGTCATCTCAAGCATCATCACCACACAAGGATCATCGAGCACCGCGGAGGTCGTCACCGCCAAGACGGCCAAAGCCCAGGTCGTCACTGCTAGCGGCAGCGCTACCGCCAAGACCGCCTCCGCCTCCGCCTCCGTGGATCGGAGTGGTCGGGCTCCGTGTCTCCGGAGTGCTGCGAAGACCGCCGCCAACGGTAGATCCACATGTCCCTGGATGTTGAAAAGACATATGCACGGGATATATGACTGTGTTGAAAGGCATGACATGCTTTGGGTGAATAGATTGGGGATGAACTAACCGACGAGGGGCCAGCGTTCTGTGCCACAAACTCCTCAAAGCTCATCAGCACTGGTTGTGCTGGAGGGCATTCTGCTGGAGGGAACTGAGGACACCTGCCGGCCGCCATATCCTGAAAAGCCTGCTGCATCTGGATATCCCTCTGCACTTGGTGTTCATAAAGCCTCTGATGCCACGCCATGGTCTCCTGGCGTGTGTACTCCATGTAGGCCTATAGTATGACATGATGGAACTCATAAAACTACTAAATGCGGAAAATGAAGTGAGCAATGAAGATAAGAGGGAAAATACTTACAGATTGTTGCTCCTGAAAGAGGGACTGTGTACTGGTCACTGGCTGGCTCGTGCGCTGGCTCAGGCTCGGGTCAATCCGGCGAAGCTGTGTGTAGGAGATACTAGGAGTGATCACAGCATCGAGAACCGCCTCCCGACCGTGCTCCTTGGGCCCCATGCTCACCACCACCCTGTCGTCCAGAGGCGCCGCAATGGGGTCAGGTGTGTCAGGATGCAACTTCAGATACGCTTCGGAGTAGGCCTGCTTCCTCCCCGCGGTCTTCTTGCCGTAGTACTGGGGCTCGCCAGGCTTGGAGTCCTTCCGCGTATGGGCGATCTCCCACGCCTGCATGTCTGAGAGCGGCCGCTTCAGTTTCTCCTCCTGCACCACCAAATAGAGATTAGTCATACATAAGAAAGTGATGGTAAATAGAAGAAGAAGAATGTTTAATGGGGTTAGTCATACATTAACTGCCTTGTGGAGATAGTGGTTTCAGTTTCCCTGAGCATGTACTCCCTCCGTCCCTCGGTTAGCCTTATTTTTGGTTCTCATAGCCGCCCAGGCTCCAGCCTCATCACACCAAAGATCCACCAATGCCGCCCAGGACTCGTCTTTTCCATAACACCAATTTGGACACACCTACATAATAAAAGCATAATGGCATGTAGGTGTGTCCAAATTGGTGTTATGGAAGCATAAAGCATAAAGCATAATGTACCACAAGGTAATGAAAGCATAATGAAAAATCTTTTATACTTACCACCAAGAACTCGGGCCTCTCCAAGGTAATGGCCATCCTCCGCGCTTCTTCCTTGGTCATCTTCACACCAAGATAGTCGTGGTAGTATGTGGAGATGGCCACATAGCGCACCTCGTACTGCATCTGGCGGGCCTTCTTCTTGCATTGGCGCAGCACGATCTGGTCCGCTCTAGCCCTGTGCTCCGGAAGAAGTCGATAGAATGTCTACAATCATGCATGAAACAAGAATGGAAGAAGCCATGAGTTAAATCATTCATGAAACTAGAATGGACTTGTGCTTCTGAAGAGAACTCACCCAGAAAGTAGTGATCACGGCCTTGGCATGGGTCTCATGGTCCGCGTGGCGGGCCGCTTCCCAGTGGTCCCAGCTCGTGGCCAAAACCCGACGGTCCGGCTGCCTGACTGGATCAGGACAGTACAACCCCGGCCAATATAACTTCAGCAAGACGGTGATGAGGCCGTTGGGAATACGGACCCCTTTAGAATATATCCAGTTGCTGCAAAAGAATGAACTATTAGCATGTGACAAGCAAAATAAATAACAACCGGAATAAGCATGTGACAAGCAAAATAATGAACCACTTACTCTTTTCCCGTGGGCTCAATGAGCCACTTCTGCTCCTCAGTAGCAGGAACCTGCTTTGGTAGCTTTGCGTTGCCACGCAGCCA
>NC_041384.1:748545671-748551984 GCF_002162155.2 Triticum dicoccoides
CGACCCCCTGTAGTGGCTCTCCCCCCAGCACCTTGTCCTCTAGATGCTCTCCCCCCGCCCCCTCCTCCTCTAGGGGCACCTCTCCCTCGACCTCCCTGTGAGGAGTCATTGTCAAGTAGCCGAGGGGGAGGATTACGTGCTCGACCACTCCAACTAGGCAGGTCGACGACCTTGCGTAGGAAACCCACGCCGTCGGCCTTCCCCTTGCCCATGTTCCACGAACCTGCATTGAAAAGAGAAAAAGCAATTACTAAATTAATGAAATGAAGGAAAAGGCATGATAATAAACACATTAATAAAAATGCATAAAAAGGCATATTCCTAAACTATAGAAAAAAATACTTGAAACGTACATCTGCTAGAACCCATATGAATCATCACTGTTGTAACCTCTTTCTCGGTCCGTCTCATCATCACTATCAATCATATCATCTTCATTGTCCGACGGAGGTGGAGGCTCTTCCTCGTCGTCAGCGTCTTCGTTTAACTTTTCTAGCATAAGTATGTCATTTTCATTGACAATGGTCTCACCATCATTCTGTGCATCGTCGACGTTTGGGTCCACATCATCATCACCCAATGGTCTAGCGTCATCATTTCTAACCACATCATCATCATCATCCAATGGTCTAGCATCATCGTTTCTAACCACATCATCATCATCATCATCAGGTTGCTCTTGATAGAACACTCCCTCGTATGTCATGGGGTTAATGTTGTAGTAATCGTCTTCATTCGGGTCTGGTAGCTTACCATGTGGCGACACCTTGAACACAACTTCCCAACCCTTTAGATACACTTTCTGGCATGGGTAAGGCAGATAATATACTTGTGTAGCTTGGGTAGCCGCAATGAAGAGATCGGCTCCGGCATAGACGGTTGATGGTTTAACTTCGACCAAACCAATGGAAGGCGTATGTTTTACCCCCTCCCGCGGATCGAACCATCGGCATTTGAACACAGGCAGACTTAGGGTCTCACGCCCCTGGCGGAATTTAACCTCGTATATATTTTGTACCCTTCCGTAGTAGTCTACTGAATTTTGACCGGGGGTGTACACTCCAGTATTTATAGTTTTGGGATCGGGGCGGCTGTTTTGGTGCTTCTCTGTATGGAAGCGATACCCATTCACATCATACTTTTTACATGTCACGACGGCAGGGTCAAAACCCATGGAAACCCATCTCAATTCATCATCCATAGATATGTTCAGATCTTTTCCCTACAAGTATAATGGAAATTGTTGCGTGCATTAGTTCGGTTAACTAATAAATGTTGAAGTAGGTATTTAATAGGGGAGTGTGGAAAATTACTTTCTCCATGAACCAAGCAACAAAATTTTTACGTCCAGGGTTTCCATGACGGAGAAGAGTAAGTGCCTCCGCCTCAGTAGGAGGATTCACTCCCGTCCATTCCTCTTGAACGAAATCACTAAAAAAAGATAAGCGGTGTTAGACCGGGACTAAGTGAACATGAAACATGATGATGTGGAAGACATAAAGGAATGGTGTAGTGGTATTACCTCATCCACACTTCCTCAACTTCCTTTATGTTGTGCAAGATATAGAACATGAGGTCCTCCCACTCTTATCGTGGCATGTTATAAGATTTCGAGGCCCCAGTCCTCCCACCTTGCGCGTTGAATAGATCGAGCCTGGGTTGATACTTGGGCTCTTCTATATTGTATCGAGGCACCTTGTTATGCAGATGGGGAACGTGGTTTGGATAGTATGATGTCCTGAGGTCTGACACCTCCTCTAGGATAACTGCCTCAGCTATGGAAGCTTCAATCTTAGCTTTGTTTCCACATATCCGCCGGAGATACTTGTTCTGCCTCTCAGGGCCGTACTACCAGCGATTTTGCACAGGACCCCCCAACAATACCTCGTTCATGAGGTGCAGAATGAGATGTGTCATCGGAGTAAAGAAGCCTGGTGGAAAGATCTTCTCTAGCTTGACTATCAACTCCGGTGCCTTCTTATGCAATTTTTCAATCACCTCTTTACTTACTTCTTTAGCACAGAGCATGCGGAAGAAATGGCTAAGCTCGGCAAGCACTCGCCAGACATGCTCGGGGACATAGCCTCGAACCATCACCGGCATTATCCGCTCAATCCATACATGGTAGTCATGACTCTTCAGGCCGGTCACTTTGCCCATTGAAAGATTGACTCCCTTACTTATATTCGATGCATAACCATCGGTGAACTTCAAAATTTGTTTCAGCCAGATAAGTACTTCTTTTTTTTCTGGCGGTTTAAGGACAAAGTCAGCATCTGGCTTGAACCAGTTTTTTCGACCGCCTGTGGGAGGCTTCATGTTCAGGCGTGGTCTATCACAAATTCTCTGTTGATCAGCTCTAGCTTTTACGTTATCCTTCGTCTTATCAGGAATGTTGAGGATCATGTGGAAAAGGGACTCTGCCACATTCTTTTCGGTCTGCATCACATCAATATCGTAAGGAAGTTTGAGGTCCTTGAAATAGGGAAGCTGCGAGAAGGGGGTAATGTGCGTCCAGTTGTGCGTCTCACCATATCCCTCGAAGCCTTTGGCTTTGGCTTTGCCTTTGCCTTTGACTTTAGGCTTGAGAGCTTTTAGCTGAGCAAGAACATCTGCCCCCGAAAATGTTGGAATCTCGGTTACTTCATGAACAACCCGGCCTTTCGTGAAGTTCTTCTTGTCTTCCCTGTCTGGATGGTCTGGAGGGAGGAACTGTCGATGCAGGTCAAAGGCTACATACTTGCCACCCTTACTCAGCCAAATCATTCGCGGAGCCTGCATGCACACTAGGCATGGCATCTTACCACTTGTACACCATCCGCAGAATAGAGCATAGCCGGGAAAGTCATGCATGCAATAGTGCAACCAAACTTTCATCAAGAAATTTCTCTGCAGATCCCGGTCGTATGTCAATCTCGGAAAGTACCAAGAATGGTGCAAAGCATCCACAAGCGGCTGCATAAACACACCCAATTGCTTCCCCCGGTAGTCAGGCCCCGGAATGATGAGCGACAAGAACATGGTCTTCCGTTGCATTAGGGCACCGGGAGGAAGATTGAGAGGAATTACAAACACATGCCAGCAGCTGTATGGATTGGACGACATACCATATGGATTCAACCCATCACCTGATATGGCTATTCTGACATTCCCAGCCTCGGCTGCTTCCTCGAGGTATTCTTCATCGAAAGACTTCCATGCTTCCCCTCCCGATGGATGTATGATTTTGTTTGGATTGTACCTTATACCTTCCTTGTGCCACTTCATCATTTTGGAAGACTCCTTCGTGATGAAAAGGCACTGCAGTCTTTTTATAAAATCAAGATACCGAAGAACCTTAACGGGGATGGTTAGCTGCTTTTTCTCACCATCCTCACCGACCACCTCAATGTACCGAGACGAACCGCACTTCCTACAGTACTTGTCATCCGCATACTCGTGCCTAAACAAAAGGCAATTCTTCGGGCAAACATCTATTTTCTCATAATCCATAGAGAGTGCCTTCATGATTTCCTTTGTATCGTACATGCTTTTCGGCAGTTCATGACCCTCAGGGAGGCTGTTAGCCCATACTCCCAGGAATGCTTCGAAGCATTTCTGGCTACAGCCATACTCAGCCTTGACTGCAATCAGTTGCGAGATGGCATCCAGCTGAGATATTTTCGCACCCGCATAAAGAGGTTTCTTCGACGAGGCCAAGACCTCCAAGAAGGCCTTTGCGGTTGCCTCAGGCTCCTCCGGTTCATTCTCTGAAGGTGTCGCATTTGCCGTTTCTGCAACAATGACATCATCTAGCATGTCCCTGACCCCGTCGTCCTCATATCCATCGATGCGTTGTCGCATCACCTCCTCTCTACCACGGTCCTGCTCGGCTATGTTTATCGGCGGCATGTCAAAGTTTGGCATATATCCGTGCATGCGAAGGTGCTCACTCATGTCCGTCTGATTTCTACGGTGACGTCTGGCACATCTCGCATAGGGGCATGGTGGGATAATTCTCGTTGGACGACGGAATATCTCCTTCAAATACACATCGGTTTTCGCGATCCACTCTGATGTTACTCAATTCCGACGGATAAAACCACTGTACATCCATTGATTATCTGCCATCCTCTGCTTTTTTGCAACCCACACAACATAATTAAGGATTCACTTAAATTAATCACATCAAATTTTCAGTTTCTACCGCGTTTAATCCACCTACATCTCTAATAGGTAAAGATGGGTCCTAATCCCACCCGAGGATCTGTAGATTGAGTACGTTCTCCATTCTACCCCGTTCCGAGACAAAATTTCGGCAGCACCTCCCCGCTGTTCTCCAGATACACGTCTTGGCAAATAGCCGAGAGAATGTGCTCCGGAGAACAATGGGGATGTGCTGCCGAAATCCTGTCTCAGAACGGGGTAGAACATGGAGAACATACCCAATCTACACATCCTCGGGCTGTCCATGGAAAACGCTGGACAATCCGAAAGAGCTGCGGTGATAAATATGCAATTGAATGCATATTTATCGATGCAACCCTTTCGGACGGGAGACGCCTAGGTTACGCCACTTGACTTGAGAATGAAATCTAGTGACATTATTCGTAGCTCACCCTCGGCTGTAGAGGAAGTAGTTGAATAGTGGAGGGACAATCGGGGTCCAACAGCTCCTACGACGATCACTCCACCGAGATGGAACACCACAGAACCTGCACCGTGACAAAATTTAAGAACATCGCCGTCATCATCTATCATCATGTAACAATCATCGAAGCATAAAAAAATAATCATCATCATCATTTATCATGATCCAACAATCATCATCATTTATCATCTCTTTCGCAAAAAATGGAAATCTGTCATCGTCATCATCTAAAAATTATGAAGGCATAAAAAAGCATTATCATCTATCATCAACATCATCATCTATCATCATTAACATCATAATCTATCATCATCTATCATCTATTTTTTTTTGCATTTCTTGCGTTTCTCACATTTCTAACTATCATCACATCATCTATCATCTAACTATCATCATACATAATGCATGCATTCATCCATATAACCATCTATCATCGTACATAATGCATCCATCCATCTATCATCTAACTAAATTAAAAAAATTGCTTCAAAGAGGGAGGGAAGGAGCTCCCCGTGGGGGAGGGCCGGCTCAGGGGGGGCAGGCACGGAGGGGGAGGCGGAGGGGAGCTCGGGCTCGGGCTAGGCCGGCCGGAGCAGCGGCAGAAGAGGGCCGGTGCAGCCTAGCCGCCGGCCGGAGCGAGTGGAAGGGCGGGAGGAACACGGGTGGGGAGGCTGCGGCGAGTGGCGAAGGAAGGGCGGCGGCGGCCCAGAGCGCGTGTGGGGCGGCGGCAAAGCAGGGCGAGGGAACGGCGGCGACAGCGACTGGAGAGGAAGGGCAGCGGCGGGCGGAGCAGAGGATCCGGCGGCGGCGCGGGTGTGGGTCGGGAGGAAAAGGGGGAGATGGGGAATGGGTGGTCGGGGGCGAACCGCAGGGGATAAGGTCAACCTATGCCGACGGCTTGGCCGTCGGCATAGGCCTGGCCCTTTGCCACGTCACCGATCTGTGGCCGTGCGCGCTGCTATGCCGACGGCTAAGCCGTCGGCATAGATACTTTGCGATTTTTTTTGTTATGACATATGTGTGACTTTCAGCACAATGTAAAAAATAGTCTCACCTAGCCCAAAAATAGTCTGAAGGTTTCACCGTGATAGTCCACTTTCCATGATGAATGTCGTTTTCCACCTCCGAGACATGGCGGCAGCGACGCCCGTGAGGGGGGCACACCCTGGAGTCGCGTGTCAGGTGCCTGAGCGTGCCACCATGCTTCCACAAGCATAGTAGGGCCCACCGCAACACCTGGCGGCATTGCTACCCCCTTTGGTACCCCGTCCCGTCTAACCCTGACATAGACGACCGCCGGATCTAGCTTCTTTGACTTGCGCCGGACTGGGTCTGGCCGATGGACCTTTTCCCCTGATTTTCATAGCCCAGCCCATAGCTGCACCCCCCAACACCATCCCGGCCCAACCCACCCAAAGATACCCTCCGTGTCGGCCCGACGTGGCCGTTTCCCCCCTTCGGGACACGGCGGCAGCCACGCCCGTGAGGTCTACACGGAGGGACGGGGGCCCTGGTGGGGGTAGCAATGCCACCAGAGCGTCGCACCGGGCCCTCATACATGAGGGGTGGTGTGATGGCATGTCTGAAGAGGCGGCACGTGTCTCCGGGGTGAGCCGTCTACTACCGTGTCATCGCCGTCCGTGAGGGGGGGCCACGCCCCGGAGACGCGTCCCGCCTCTTCGG
>NC_041384.1:748552329-748553125 GCF_002162155.2 Triticum dicoccoides
GTCCGTGAGGGGGGGGGCACACCCCGGAGACGCGTGCCGCCTCTTCGGACATGCCACCACACCACCCCGCATGTATGATGTCTCAGTGCGATGCTCCGGTGGCATTGCTACCCCCCAGTGCCCCCGTCCCGCCTAACCCTGTAGCATTTGACCATGGGATCTAGCCCTTTGACTTTGCACGGACGGGCTTTGACCAGTGGACCTCCCCACCCGGTTGTGTTAGGTCAGCCCATAGAAACACTTTGGAGCAACATCCGGGGCAGACCCACAGCAAGATCCCCTCCGTGTAGACCCCACGCGTCCGTTTCCCCCCTCCAGGTGCCGGCGGCGGCACCGTCCGTGAGGGGGGGCACACCCCGGACACGCGTGCCGGGCGTTTGCAACCGCCACAACACTTCCAGACTCGTGAGAGGCCGCCTATGCAAGATTTGGCGGCATGCTAGCCCCCGGAGGCCGCCGGCCACAGCCGTAGACGCGCGAAGGGCAATCCGCGTAGAGGGAATTTTTCGGATACTTCTCCATCACCAAAAATTATGAAAAAATACCATCACGCGTCTATGGGCTGACCTAACACAACCGGGTGGAGAGGTCCACTTCTCAAAGCCCGTCCATGCAAAGTCAAAGGGCTAGATCCCGTGGTCAAACGCTATAGGGTTAGGCGGGACGGGGGCCCTGGGGGGTAGCAATGCCACCGGAGCATCGCACCGGGACATCATACATGCGGGGTGGTGTGGTGGCATGTCCGAAGAGGCGGCACGCGTCTCCGGGGTGTGCCCCCCCCCCCCTCACGGACGGC
>NC_041384.1:748553135-748554414 GCF_002162155.2 Triticum dicoccoides
CTCACGGACGGCGCCGCCGCCGGCACCTAGACGGGGGAAACGGACGCGTCGGGTCTACACGGAGGGGATCTTGCTGTGGGTCCGGCCCGGATGTTGCTCCAAAGTGTTCCTATGGGCTAACCTAACACAACCGGGTGGAGAGGTCCACTGCTCAAAGCCCGTCCATGCAAAGTCAAAGGGCTAGATCCCGTGGTCAAACGCTATAGGGTTAGGCGGGATGGGGGCCCTGGGGGGTAGCAATGCCACCGGAGCATCGCACCGGGACATCATACATGCGGGATGGTGTGGTAGCATGTCCGAAGAGGCGGCACGCGTCTCCGGGGTGTGCCCCCCTCCCCCTTACTGATGGCGATGACACGGTAGTAGACGTTTTGCGGTAACGATGCGGCGTGAATATTTTTAAATACTTGGAGCGCGATAAAATCATGAGTTTTTTACACGACGTGGGCACATGTGCTATAGGACTGATGGTAATTTTTCATAATTTTTCATGATGAAGAAGTATCTGAACACTTCCCTCTACGCGGATTGCTCTTAGCGTGTCTACGACTGTGGCCAGCGGCCTCCGGGGGCTAGCATGGCGCCAAATCTTGCATAGGAGGCCTCTCACAAGTCTGGAAGTGTTGTGGCGGGTGCAAATGCCCGGCACACGTCTCCGGAGGGGATCTTGCTGTGGGTCTGGCCCGGATGTTGCTCCAAAGTGTTCCTATGGGCTGACCTAACACAACCGGGTGGAGAGGTCCACTGCTCAAAGCCCGTCCGTGCAAAGTCAACGGGCTAGATCCCGTGGTCAAACGCTACAGGTTTAGGCGGGATGGGGGCCCTGGGGGTAGCAATGGCACCGGAGCGTTGCACTGGGACCTCAACCATGAGGGGGGCACTCCCCGGAGCCGCGTGCCGGGTGTCTGCGCCTGCCACCATGCTTCCACAACCGTAGGAGGGCCCACCGCAATGCCTGGCGGCATTGCTACCCCCCAGGTACCCCGTCCCGTCTAACCCTGGCACAGACGACCGTTGGGTCTAGCCCTTTGACTTTCGCCGGACGGGGTTTGACCGGTGGACCTTTTCACCTGGTTATCATAGCCCAGCCCATTGCTAGACCCCCAACACCGTCCCGGCCCAACCCACCCCAAGATTCCCTCCGTGTCGGCCTGACGTGGCCGTTTCCCCCCTCCGTGACACGGTGGCAGCGTCGCCCGTGAGGAGGGCACACCCAGGAGTCGCGTGTCGGGTGCCTGAGCCTGCCACTACGCTTCCACAACCATAGGAGGGTCCACTG
>NC_041384.1:748555072-748558852 GCF_002162155.2 Triticum dicoccoides
TAGACCAGCCCATAGCTACATCCCCAACACAGTCCCGACCCAACCCACCCCAAGATTCCCTCCGTGTCGGCCCGACGTTGCCGTTTCCCCCCTCCGGGACACGGCGACAGCGACGCCCGTGAGGGGAGGGGCACACCCCGGAGCCGCGTGCCGGGTGCCTGCGCCTGCCACCACGCTTCCACAACCGTAGGAGGGCCGACCGCAACACATGGCGGCATTGCTACCCCCCCCCAGGTACCCCGTCCCGTCTCCCCTCTCCTCAACACTACGGAAGCGACGCCCGAGAGGGGGCAATCGATATATATATATAATCGAGATATGTTTTCTGTACATAAGGCACATTTAAGTTAATCTAATTATTTTGGGAAAAAATAAAAAGGAAAAAGAGAAAACAAATAAAATATGAAAAAAATATTAGAAATCTATGCCTACAGCTATGTCGTCGGCATAGCTACAGCCACAGAAGGGTAGAGCCATGGATCGATGACGTGGCGTATGGCGCGGATCGATGACGTGGCACCGCCCATGGGCCAAGCCTATGCCGACGGCAAGGCTGTCGGCATAGATATGCCACCCCACGGACTGGTGAGCGTTTCGGATCGTTGACGTGGCAGATCACGCGGATCGATGACGTGGCAGATATGCCGACGGCCACCGATAGGCCCCGTCGGTGTAGGCTTCACGCCGTCAAAGGATGTCGCCGCCCGGGCAGTCGGGCCCACAGATATGCCGAAGGCATCCTCTATGCCGACGACCGCTGTAGGCATATTTATTGGGATGCCGACGGCCCTTCTGTGCCGACGGCCCCCGCCGGCATAGGTGGATGTATGCCAACGGCTTTCCTACGCCGACGGCGTGGCCTGGGCCGTCGGGATAGATCTGTCGATGCCGACGGGGGCCGTCGGCATAGATTTGGCCGTCGGCAATTGGGTAAATTCTGGTAGTGATGCACACACACACACGCAGCAACACACACGCGGGCAGCATACACACACATACACACACGCAGCAGCAGCACACACACAGGCAGCACATAGGCACGCAACAGCACACACACACGCGCGCACGTACACACGCAGTAGCAAACACACACGCAGCAGCACACATGTGCGCGTGCACCCACACACGCAACAGCACACGCGCGCGCACATACATACCGCATGAGGGGCAAAATCGTCTTTTCGGGTATCATTTAGGCTTAAAATGGACGGAAGTGTCGTATAGGAAATAAAATTTAGAACTAATGTCAAATAGGGAAGAAAAAAAATTCAATGTCAAATAAGGAACCAGATTTTAAGACAGTGTCAAATAAAGAATTTTCTCTTAATGGTATCTATTGCCGCCAGTTTCACCGCCATTATATTATATACCGCCGCCACCGATTGATTCAACACCTACGTACGAAGCGGAGAAAACCCTAGCAGCAATCAGGCAGCAATACCGCCGGCGAAGTGATGGCGAGCTTCATCGTGGCGGACGCGTCGGAGTACCTGGCCATCACCGGCTGGGGCATCAACGACGTGAAGCTGGCCAAGAAGGCGTAGGTGTTCGCGGGGCAGCAGTGCAAGAAGTTCAGCGTCACGCCCGTCAACTACGAGTTCGAGGTGAACGCCATGAGCTCCGAGAAGCTGCCCTTCGTCCTGCCCGCCGTCTTCACCATTGGGCCCCAGATGACCACCCTGGAGCTCGGCGACGCCGCCAAGGCGGCCCTGGAGGCCAAGCTCCTGCTCTACGCCAAGCTCATCGCGCCGCTGCTCCTGGGCGGCGCCTCGGCCAGCCGCGTGCACGACCTGGTGAAGGGCGTGATCGAGGGAGAGACCCGCGTGCTGGCGGCGCAGCTGACCATGGACGAGATCTTCACCGGCACCAAGAAGTTCAAGCAGGAGGTGTTCGACAGCGTGCAGAAGGAGCTCAACCAGTTCGGCCTCTTCATCTACAACGCCAACGTGAAGCAGCTGGTGGACGTGCCCGGCCACGAGTACTTCTCCTACCTCGGCCAGAAGACGCAGCAGGAGGCGGCCAGCAGGGCCAAGGTGGACGTGGCGGAGGCGAGGATGAAGGGCGAGGTCGGCGCCAAGGAGCGGACCGGCCTCACGCTCCAGAACGCCGCTAAGGTGGACGCCGAGACCAAGGTGCTGTCGGCGCGGCAGCAGGGCGAGGCCCTCAAGGAGGAGGCCAAGGTCAATGCCGAGGTGCAGGTGTTTCAGAACGCCAGGGAGGCCGACGTCGCCGCCGCAATGACCGACCTCGCCATGAAGAAGGCCGGCTGGGACAGGCAGGCCAAGGTCGCCGAGGTCGAGGCCGCCAAGGCCGTCGCCATCCGCGACGCCGAGCTGCAGATGGAGGTCGAGATCAAGAACGCCCTCTGCCAGACCCAGAAGCTCAAGGCCGAGCAGCTCAGCAAGGCCACCGTGCAATACGACACACAGGTTGCTATTCGATCATCATATACAGTATATTTTTGAAAATTACTAATTGATTTGTTGGATCTTCTTGTTGACAGCTTTATCGATCATCTATCATATAAGATCATTGACATTTGTATTGTGTACGTAGGTTCAAGAGTCGAATGCGCTGTTCTACGGCCGGCAGAAGGTGGCGGAGGCGGCTCTGTACGAGGAGATGAAGGCGGCGGAGGCGCGCAAGGTGCAGGCCGACGCGCTCTTCTTCGAGCAGAAGATGGCCGAGGACGCCAAGCTCTACGCCAAGCAGCGAGAGGCGGAGGCGCTGTCGCTGGTGGGCAAGGCCAAGGCGGACTACGTGGCGTCCATGCTGGCGGCGCTCGGCGGCGACTACCGCGCGCTCAGGGACTACCTCATGATCGACGGCGGCATGTACGCCGAGATGGCGCGCATCAACGCCAGCGCCGTCAACGGCCTGCAGCCCAAGATCAGCGTCTGGAGCAACGGAGATGGTGGCAGCGAGGGCGGCGCACTGCAGCAGGTGGCTGGGGTGTACAAGATGCTCCCGCCGTTGCTGGAGACGGTGCACGAGCAGACCGGGATGCTCCCGCCGGCGTGGATGGGCACACTGCCCAAGGACGGCACCGCCGCCAACTGAAAATGATCATTTTACGTCGTTGTGCGTCTCAGTTTAGTTTCATATACTTGTTAGCTCTAGATGTTTTCTTTCGATCATGGTTCTTAGATAGTTTTGGTGCTTGGCGTGGCGTTAGTGTCATCGGATAATTGTGAAGTGTCAATTTTTAGTATGCTACTATATGTCTTATGGGACGAGAGATTACTTTAATTGGCACATGTGTTCTTAGTCAGATTGAGCATTTGTTCATAGAGTTAAAGAAAAATTGAACTTTGCATGTATCTTCACCTCGAATTGACAGTTCTCAGCACGACCAAAGAACTAAGAATTCTTAGATGACTGGGAATTAACAAAAAAAACTCTACTTGTCTTGTCGTTTGGGCTTTCTTATCATGCTTGTATTGTATTGGCCATCATTTTACTAGCCTAGATCTTATGTTGGGGCTCAATTCTTACTCGGGCCTAGTTCTCAATTTGGTTTATCCAAGTCGAACTTGTTTAGGTTTGACCAAGTTTATCTATAAAATGTAACATCTACAACTTCAAACAAATACAACATGATAATCGTATTGGATGTAGCATAGCTGCCAGTGTTCGCTGTAGTTGTTGAGAATAGCAACTTGTATTATTAGGAGGCCAAAGCCAACATATATACACATACATGAGGATGCCAAAAGGCTACAAGAGAATGCCAAGAGACTAGAATGTGAAAGGCCAAAGGACAACAATAATATAACTCTA
>NC_041384.1:748559344-748588660 GCF_002162155.2 Triticum dicoccoides
TCGTGAAGAAGTCCGCTAGCTGTAACTCAGAAGGCACATACTGAAGAGCAACAACATGATCCTGCACAGCAGCACGCACATAAGAAGCATCAACACCAATGTGTTTGGTAAGCTCATGCTTCACGGGGTCCCGCGCAATACTGATAGCACCTGTGCTGTCTGATAGGAGGGTGGTAGGTGTAGTAACAGAAACACCAAAATCCTCCAGTAACCATCGTAACCAAGTCACCTCTGCCGTCAGAAGAGCCATAGCTCGCAATTCGGCCTCTGCACTCGAACGAGAAACTGCAGTCTGTTTCTTCGTCTTCCAGGAAATGAGAGAACCACCAAAAAAGACACAGTAGGTAGAAAGTGAACGGCGATCCGTAGGATCACTAGCCCACGTAGCATCCGAATAGGCCTGGAGCTATAACGAGCTGGAACGGGGAAAAAAGAGACGATGAGAGATCGTGCCACAAAGATATCGTAGAACACAAAGAAGGTGACTATAGTGAACTGAAGTGGGAGCAGAAACAAACTCACTCAGAATATGGACATGATAGGAGATATCCGGACGAGTGACAGCAAGATACACAAGACTCCCAACAAGATGGTGATAACGCGTCGGATCAGACAAGGGCTCACCGTCAGAAGCACAAAGATGGACATTGAGCTCCATAGGAGTCTCAGCAGTGCGCTCATCACTAAGAGCCGCACGAGTAAGAAGATCCTGAATATACTTTTCTTGGGAAATAAAAAAGCCATCAGAGGTGGAGGAAACCTCAATCCCAAGAAAGTAACGAAGAGGACCAAGATCAGACATAAGGAACTGCTCACTGAGACGGGCCTTAACAAAGGCAATGTACTTAGAATCATCGCCAGTGATGATCATGTCATCAACATATAAAAGAAGAAGAGTGCGACCACGAGCAGAAAGGTGGACAAACAACGATGGATCGTGATCACTGGGTGAAAAACCAGCAGCAGTGACCACAGAGGCAAAACGCTCAAACCAAGCGCGGGGGGCTTGCTTAAGGCCATAGAGAGAGCGACAAAGACGACAAACCATGCCATCAGGAACTGAATACCCAGGTGGTGGCTGCATATAAACCTCCTCACGCAACTCACCATTAAGAAAGGCATTTTTAACATCAAGTTGTGACACAGACCAATGGCGAACAGAGGCCACGGCGAGAAGTGTGCGGACAGTGGTCATATGAGCCACAAGAGCAAATGTCTCGTCATAATCACGACCATGCTCCTGCTGAAAGCCACGAGCCACAAGACGAGCTTTATAACGCTCAAGAGAACCATCAGAGCGAGTCTTAATCTTATAGACCCACTTACAAGTGATGGGATGAACACGAGGAGGAAGAGAAACCAGATCCCATGTACCGTTGCGCTCAAGAGCGGCAATCTCCTCTGCCATCGCTAACTGCCATTCAGGATGAACAAAAGTATCACGATAAGAGGTAGGCTCAAGTACAACCGAAAGGCCATATTGGCTAGGAGAATAGCGGTCAGGAGGAGGGCAAGGTCGAGCCCGAAGACCATAAGTCGGCTGGGATGAGGAAGACGGTGCACGAGAAGTAGATGGCACGTCAGTAGATTCATCTATAACACGTCGACGGCGGGTATAATGAAAAGGAAAAGTGGCATGAGAAGGAACCACTGGAGGTGATGGAGATGGAGAAGACATCGGTGATGAAGGAGGAGTGTCATGCAATAAGGAAGGAGAAGAAACGATAGGAGAAGACGGTGTCAGATCTGCAATAGTGGGACGAGAAGGAGGAGTAGGAATATGAGGCATAGAGGGAGGTGTATCAGGGAGCGTGAGAAAAGAGATATCCTCTACTGAAAAGGTCGAAGAGGATGGTCGTGGGTAGAATGGACGAGACTCATCAAAAGTCACATTCCTAGAAATACGCATCCGTCGACCGACAGGATCCCAACACCGATAACCCTTATGCTCATCACTATAGCCCAGAAAAACACACTCGACAGACTGAGCAGTTAGTTTGGTGCGTTCTCGGGGGGCAAGGAGAACATAACAAACACAACCAAACAACCGAAGAGAGGAATAATCAGGAGAATGATCAGAAAGACGCTCTAGAGGAATAAATCCCTGTAAAGCATATGAGGGTTGAATGTTTATGAGATATGTGGCAGTGGAGACAGCCTCGGCCCAGAAATGAGGCGGAAGAGAGGAGGCAATCGTCATCGTACGAGCTGTCTCAAGAAGGTGACGATGCTTGCGCTCAGCCACACCATTCTGAGCGTGAGCACCGGGACAAGAGAACTGAGCAAGAGTACCCTCCTCGGCAAGAAAACCACGCAACATTTTGGAGATATACTCACCAGCAGAATCAGCATGAAACACACGAATAGGTGTAGAGAACTGAGTGTTGACCATGGCGGCAAAACGCTTATAAATAGAGAGAACCTCGCTACGAGAAGACATGAAATAAAGCCAAGTGTAGCGAGAGAAATCATCTATAAAAATAATATAGTAGCGATGGCCCCCTTTGGAAGAGAAGGGAGCAGGACCCCATACATCTGAATGTACTAAATCAAAAAGGCGCTGAGACACCGACTCGCTAGTAGGATAAGGTAACTGAACTTGTTTACCAAGCCTACAACCCTGACACTGTAAGGAGACATCTCCTGAGACAGGCCCCAGAAGACCATGACGAACTAAAGACGATAGTCGAGAACCACAAAGGTGACCAAGTAGATGATGCCACTGCTGGAAGGAGCTGGTAGCTGAAGCAACGAAGGCAGATGGACTGGCGAGTGTGGTGGTAGCGGAAGGAACATTAAGCCAGTCCAACTCCCAAAGCCCCTGAGAATCATGGCGGCGCGGGCCAGCCCCAACCAGAGCCTTCGTGTGGCGATCCTGAATAGTGCAAGAATCAACATCAAGAATGACACGACAACCAGAATCAGTAAGCTGTCCCGCAGAAAATAGGTTCATGGTAAGACGAGGCACATGAGAAACATCTGGAACATAAAAGGAAGATGTGGCAAGAGTGCCTCGACTCGCAACAGGAAGAGGAGTACCATCAACAGTAAGAACATTAATAGGAAAACTGAGAGATCTACGAGAGGACAAGACAGAAGAATCGGATGACATATGAAATGAAGCTCCAGAATCCAGAACCCATGGGGATGTACCTGACTGTTTAGACTGTGGTCGCTCGGCACTAGAAGCACCAGTCACAGAGCCTGCAGTACCTGTCGAAGAACCTGAAGCAGCAAGTAGACGCTTGAGCTTCATAATATCCTGCTCAGTTAAGGAGACAGTAGACGGCGTCGAGGAAGAAGCATGAGTCCCAGAAGAAGAATTGCGCTCCCTATTACGCATATCACGCTTCTTCTTGAAGCAGTCAGACTCAGGGTGACCATCCCTGTCGCGGTAGTCACAATGAGTACGAGGACGAGATCGGCCTTCACGAGAGCGGGCCTCACTACCCGGAGGAGTGGGCAGTAGCGGCGGAGCACTGGAGCGAGAAGACACTGGTGGAGTAGCAGCTCGAGCAGCGAGCACAAAGGGAACCTGAAGCACACCAGCAACATGGAGGCGAGTCTCCTCAGCACGAAGCTCAGAAAGCACCTCGGAAATAGGAACACGACCACGAGCAAACAACTGAGCACGTCGAGGCTCAAACTCCCCACGAAGCCGTGACAAGAACTCATAGACACGCTGAAACTCCAAGTCTGATCTCACAGTCTGGCAACATGGGCAAGTGCCACAAACAGTAGTGCGAAGGGAGTCAAGCTGGCGCCAGATAGTAGAACTTTGAGTGTAGAACTCATCAATAGTGGAGTCTCCCTGCTGGAGAGCATGCTCCTGACGGACCACAGACAAGTAGAGAGCATCACCGGAGGGCTGATAGCGCTGGCGAAGATAAGACCACATCTCAAAGACAGTACTGAGGCCCATAAACACAGAAGCAAACTAAGGTAGAACACTGGCAGTGAGGACAGCCGCAGCACGATCATCATCATCGCACCACTGAGTGTAAGCAGCCAGAGCATCACGGTAAACTGAAAGAGCATCCGAAAAATCCAAGACCTGCTGGTCATAAGCAGCAGCCGCGTCATCAGCAGCAACCGTGGCTGCAGCCCTATCAGCATCAGAAGCATCTGCGGCACGAGCCGGTGGCGTCGGCAGTGAGGTAGGAGCCACAGGAGGCACTGGGCGCGGAGGACAGGGGACCTTGCCGGATAGAACACCCCAGAGACGAATGCCACACATGTGAATGTGCATAAAGGCAACGAACTCAGCATAGTTAGCCCCATCGAATATCACCTGACAGCGCGGGATGGCGACATAGCCAGATGATGCGGAAGACATGGTGCTCCTTTTCTGTCTTTTTTTTGCGGAATTAGAAAAGGTCACCCAAGAGTCAACTGGCCAGGACAAGACCGGTCAGAACTACCAGCAGATCAATCAGACGAAAAGCCAGCCAAAGGAGAATAACCACGATCTAAAGCAGTAGACACACGGACGTGAAACGGCAATAGCGAGTGCGGACAACCGCGTAAGACAGCAACGGTGTGGACGGGGCCGGCGGCCGGCAGCAGCGGCGCAGACGGGACCGGCGGCCGGTGGTGCCGCAGAAGGTAGCAGCGGCACGGACGAGGCCGGCGGCCGGCAGCAGCGGCGCGGACGGGACCGGCGGCCGGTGGTGCCGCAGAAGGTAGCAGCGGCACGGACGAGGCTGGCGGCCGGCAGCAACGGCTGGAACTTGGAGGAAGACCAGCGGCCAGCGGCTGGATCGATTGGGACCAAGTCCAATAGGATCCAACACTAGCGCTGAATCGATTCACAGTGGCTACCTAGCTTGGATGGGAAGCTCCTGTAGGTGGAGATGGACGCAGGCAAAAGAAAAGCACGGGCCGGCAGGAAAGAGAACAACTGCGGCTGTGGAGGAGATTGGATCGGGAGCAGCACGAGTTGCGCGTGCACAAAAAAAAAATACCTAGAGCTCTAATACCATGTTGAGAATAGCAACTTGTATTATTAGGAGGCCAAAGTCAACATATATACACATACATGAGGATGTCAAAAGGCTACAAGAGAATGCCAAGAGACTAGAATGTGAAAGGCCAAAGGACATCAATAATATAACTCTAACAGTAATGATGTCACTGCATGTTCGTAAGATTTCCTCTTCAGTTTCAAAGATGATTAGCAAAACATATGGGTGTCGTTTGGACAGCAACATTTAGATTCTACTATCTCTTATCAGCCAGTGGATGATTTGGGGTGTACTAAGACATTGACCGATTTTAGTGAACAAACCAGAAACTATATGCATGTTAGTTTGGTAGCATCTCGTGGCTGGGGCGAGTATGAAAGACCAGGTTGCACATGTATACCAAAAGACATCACTTGTTATCACATATCTATACAAAACGACATCACTTGTTCTTATCGCAGATTTGCCGGTTGCGACATCAATGGGTCTGGCTCTGGCTTCATGGAGATTATTGGCCTTGATCTAGTTCAAGACGTGTGGGCGAGCGGAACAGAAAGAGCGAGGTGAAGCCGTGAAGGGAGCACATCTTGGCGTCAAATTGCCGCCAAATGCATGCGATGACACTAACACCACGCCAAGCACCAAAACCATCTAACACAAGTTGGGCTTCAGTTTTGGCCCATTAGCACATTGACGTCAAATTTGTCATTTTTGTGTCTTGACCATTGTTTTGAATTTTTGTGACAACATACATTTATGTTGTATTGATACACTAATTTTTTTCCAAATTTTTTGAACATTTTTGAATGTGCAATGGGGTTCGGTGCACCGGTAGCACCAATTGCCTTGGTGCACCAGATACGTTCCCTGACACAATGTGCACGACAGAAACAAGAATCGAACAGAGTGCGGACGGACGTGTCTTTGCCTCGCCTGCGCGCTAAGTTGGCCGACCCAATAGTGTTTGTTCAACAGTTTCGTTTGGTTTTTATTTATATTTATTTTTCTTGTTTATTTTTTAATATTTTGCAAACTCTAAATCCATATAATTCCAAAAAATTATTTAGTAAATTAACTTAATTTAAAAATAAAATTAGTGCGAATATAAGAAATATTAATGCAGTGCAAAAAGTTTGTCAGCGTAATTTAAAATAAAATGTTGATAGCATTAAAAAATATTTCTGATGTTTAAAAAGTGTTTACGCGTTTCAAAAATGTACATGGATTTTTTAAGAAAAAATTCATGATGTAAAAAACGTTCGTGCATTTTAAAAAAAGTTTAGTAACATGCAAGAAAATGGACGCTAATTTTCAAAAAATGTTCACAAGTTTCAAAAATATGTACGTTACATGTTTAAAAAATGTTTACACAATGTGAAGTTTATAAAATGTTGTGGATGATTCAAACCAAAATAACTTGTTTTTAGAAAAACGGTAAAAAATGTATCTATAACAATAGTTAATCATCTATTCAAAAAAAATATCGTTAGTATGAAAACAATAGACATCAAAATATATATTTGAAAAAATGTTAATAATATATTTAAAAAATGTTTAGTATGAAACCAATAGACATCAAGATATAGTTTTGAAACTATGATGTTTTTTATAGCAAATTCGGAAACTATATGACCTAATGCATAAAAATCAAAACTATGCCCCCGTTGGCCTCGTGTTGGCCGAAGATGAGCTTTTCGGCCAACTCTTGGCCGAAGAAGGGTCTTCGGTCTAGTTTTGGCCGAAGAGAGGTGGTTCAGGGCCGAAGAGCTCATTTCGGCTTCGTTTAGGCCGATCAAAGAATTTCCCATGCCGTACCGGGCATGATTTCATGTGCCGCCTTGCTGATCTACAATTCCCGGTGATGAAACCCTAACAGAGCAATAAATCTATCTCTATTTTATTGGCGGTTAATAGTGATGTAGTAACTAATCTGATAATTGTAGGACTATGGCAAGGATGAGGGTTCTTCGGGTTGTCACGCATTCACCAACAGACGTACAAAGGCACTTAAATGGACCAGTGACGTTGAACTTGTTGGGCGTAAGAATGAATTGACCAAACTTGAGGAAAGTCTAACACATCCTGGTGTGATCTCCGTGTGGGGGAGTGCAAGTGTTGTGAAATCAGCTCTTGTCAGAAACATTTACTATAACCGAATGGCTAGAGTTCGAGAATTTGAGATGGTCCGTAGCAATGAAAAAAAAGAATTTTCTGAAATGAGTTTTACTGTCTACAGCTGGGTGGATGTGCCCCAACCTTTTAATGTGAATGACTTTTGTCGGCGTTTACTTCTGGACTTCCATTCAGATGATTTCCAAGCCATGGAAACTGCAGCAGTTGGTATGATGGAAGGACAGGACCCAATTCAGGAATGTTGTAGGTTTGTGCGTGAATACAAATGTTTCGTTGTCATTGATGGTTTGCGGTCCAAGGATGACTGGGAATTGATAAGAGATGCACTATTTTCCAAGCCTACTACAGGTTGTATCGTTGTCATTACAACTGAAGGAAGTGTTGCTAGACATTGTGTAGAAAATAAAGATGACCGAGTGCTCAACGTCAAGGGCCTGGAAGCTGACACTGCCTGTCATCTATTCACAAAGATAAAACACTAGGTGCTGTCAAAGCCATTTTTATTGATTAACTGGCCATGCAATGCATGCATATGCTCGATCTATCCAGTTCAGGCAAGCTAGCTGGCTAGCAGAAATTTCTCTGTGTATATCTCATAATTAATTAATTCCTGAATATATAAGTGCAGATCGCTTGTGGTGGTGGCAGTGGCACACAGCAATTTGACGATGAGATGATGAAGCGTACCGTTGCCAAGTGTGGCGGGCTTCCCAAAGTAATAACTGCTATAGGTGAATGCACCAACAGTGATTTGTTGGAGGGTTTCAGTGACGAGTTCATGCGCATTTTGGAGACCAGCCAAGAATTCAATACCTTAAAGGGTCTACTTTCTTGGATGCAGTCCTACTTCGATGATTGCTCAGATTCAGTCAAGCCATGCATCTTCTATCTGGCGGTCTTCCCTGCAGATTACAATGTTAGGAAGAGGCGTTTGCTCAGACGGTGGATTGCAGAAGGTTACTCCAGGGACACATCTGCAGGTATTACCGCAGAGGAGAATGGGGAAAGGCTATTCTCAGAGCTCATGGAGTTGAGTGTAATTCAGCAGCAGTCACCGATTATAAGCACCAAGCTCATCAGCACATGCCAAGTCAATGGTTTCTTCCGCGAATACATCATCTCACGGCCAATGGAGGATAACCTTGTGTTTGCACTTGAAGGGCATTGCAGCCTCAACTCGCATCGCACTGGACAACACCTCACCATAGGCAACACCTGGGACAGAGATGAGGCTGTGTTCAAGAACATGGACTTGTCACGGCTACGGTCTTTCACAGTGTTTGGGGAGTGGAAGTCATTCCTTATCTCTTCTTCCAGCAGCAATATGAGACTGCTTCGGGTGCTTGATCTCGAGGACACCACGAATCTAACAGATGATCACCTACACAAGATCGGAAAGCTACCACCTCGCCTTAAGTTCCTCTCGCTACGAGGATGCATCCACAACACATACCTGCCCGATTCAGTGGGTAAGCTCAGGCAGCTGCAGACACTGGACGTCACGGGCACATCCATTGTCACAATGGCAGAAAACATCATCAACCTAAACAAGCTGTAGTATATCCGTGCCGGCATCACCGACGATTCAACAGCATCAACAGTACCGCCTGTTTCCTCTTGGTTGCCTAATGTGTGCAGACATCGTTGCCTAGTTGGTGTTGAGGTGCCTGGAGAGATCGGGAAACTGACAGCATTGCACACGCTTGGTGTCATTAACGTCGCCGCTTCAGGGGCAAAGGTCTTCTTGCCAGAGCTCAAGAAGCTAACCCAATTGCGCAAGCTCAGAGTGTCCGGCATCAACAAGCATAACAGCAAGCAGTTCTTCTATGCAATCTCAGAGCATGGTCATTTTGAATCCCTGTCTATGCGCCTCAACAAGGACAACAATCAAGGTTGTTGCTTGGATGGTATTCCCCTGCTTTTGAAGAACCTGCGGAGCCTTAAAGGCTTAAACTGTACGGGCTTAATGATAAATTGCCAGAATGGGGAAGTGACCGGCTTAGCAAGCTCGCAAAATGTGATTTAGAGATGGCCACTTTATTGCCTGGTGACATAAAGTTCCTTGGCAAGCTACCACAACTATGTATTCTTCGCATCAAGCAGCTTCAAGATCCTGAGCTCCATTTCCAAGTCCTTGTGAATGGAGAAGAGGACGACTGCTACCAAAAGGTCACGGTCCTGGAGATTGCTTGCAGCTCCAGCTCCAGCATCTTTCATGTGACTTTTGGATGCAAAGCAATGAAAAAACTTGAACTGTTCAAGGTCGACTGCCCAAGTGTGTCTTCCATTAAACTGCACGGGCTTAATGACAAATTGCCAGAATGGGGAAGTGACCAGCTTAGCAAGCTCGTAAAATTGGATTTAAAGATGACCACTTTAATGGAAGATGACATAAAGTTCCTTGGCGAGCTTGCACTCCACTTGCACTCCAATTGCGCAAGCTCGGAGTGTCCGGCATCAACAAGCATAACAGCAAGCAGTTCTTCTCTGCAATCTCAGATCATGACCATTTTGAATCCCTGTCTGTGCGCCTCAACAAGGACAACAACCAAGGTTGTTGCTTGGATGGCATTCCCCTGCCTTTGAAGAACCTGCGGAGCCTTAAACTGCACGGGCTTAATGATAAATTGCCAGAATGGGGAAGTGACCAACTTAGCAAGCTCGTAAAATTGGATTTAGAGATGGCCACTTTAATGGAAGGTGACATAGAGTTCCTTGGCAAGCTACCACAACTATGTATTCTTCGCATCAAGCAGCTTCAAGATCCTCAGCTCCATTTCCATGTCCATGTGAATGGAGAAGAAAACGACTGTTATGAAAATGTCAAAGTCCTGGAGAT
Source organism: Triticum dicoccoides (assembly GCF_002162155.2). Taxonomy (NCBI): domain Eukaryota; kingdom Viridiplantae; phylum Streptophyta; class Magnoliopsida; order Poales; family Poaceae; genus Triticum; species Triticum dicoccoides. Next base: position 748,569,281 of record NC_041384.1, read on the forward strand.
TGCTTGCAGCTCCAGCTCCAGCAGCTTTCAAGTGACTTTTGGATGCAAAGCAATGAAAAAACTTGAGAAGTTCAAGGTCGACTGCCCCAGTGTGTCTTCATTTCAGTTTTCTGGCTTGGAGCATCTTTCTGGACTCAGGGAATTCTTGCGTAACTAAGGTTTCAGTGCCCAAACACTCAGCAAAGAATGGTGGTTGCCAACTTGCCAAACACTCGAGCAACAGAAATCACAAACCTTGTTGTGCAGCTCCACGATCATCCCGAGGGGGGTCGACGCTGTGTAATGTTTATGTACAAATAGGGTTGGTCATTCTTATGCTTAGTTGGATTTCCGCTCAACTTCATCGTGGGCTGTGGCTGATGTGCTGTTGCGGATACATTGATACTGTGTTAAATTTATTGTCTCCTCGGTAGATAGAAAGGAGCCAGTTTGCTCAGTGTCTCAAGTATTGACATAAATCAAATAGGTAATTTGTCAACATATCTGAGTTTAGAATGTCAATAGGGGCCTGGTTGAGTAGAAGTACTGCAGTTGTTGTTGGTGATCTCACCTCAAATGTTTGGTTGGTTTTGTGCATATTACAATTAAGTTGGAGCCAGCAAATCGATCGTGCATCTGTCCAATGGAAAAATAAAGGGACTTGGTGAAATAATATAACATGGAACATATATGGAAAAATACAGGAGGCGCTCAAATAGGCTAATGAGTCAAAGCTTGTATCTCCAATTACGTATCCATTGTCTTCAGTGCTCATCAGACTCCTTAGTTGGCCGGGCTAACATTCTCCTTCAAAACATCCTCAGGTGAATCCACGGCATTGCTGGTCGGTCTACCTGTTCTTCTGCGGTCCCATGTTCACCCGTCCTAATTCAGCAAACAAACATGAAAATCAGATAGATAAACTGACACAGACAATACAGATTCACATTTACTGAAGCTCAAAATTTGTTCTTATGGTTTAGGCCAGTACACTGTCAGCCAGACTATCTAGGGTGTGTGCCTCTGGCACATGAAACTGATTTCTCAGCAGTAAATTTGGAATTTACATGACCGCAATTATCTTCAGAAAAAGCATCCAGGCACAAATGGCACTCTGAAACCCAGCCATCGCGGCTAATCAAGAGAAATTTTGTTTCGGATTTGGTATGAAATAGTACGCCGGAATAATACGGATGACAGCCGACTAAGCTTGAAGTAAAAGATTGCCGAATAAAACTAATGAATTTGCGCTTGGTTTTTCTTTTCTTTTCAAGTGGCCTCCTGGCACTACGACTGCTTATGTAGTACAGTAACATCCAATCCAGACAAATTGAGTAGCTCGCACGAGAGGGAGTGGGATTCAAGTGGGATGGGTGGAGGAGAAGGGAGGGGGTTTCGTACTGCTGCTCGGCGGAGGAGCAGGATCTGTTTTGTCAACTGCATTCTATGTTAGTTCGGAAAAAAGTGGCCATATCTCTGGGAACCGACGGCCATATCTCTCTCTATCTTATGCCCTGTTTTCTCCTACAGAGTAAATGGGAGAATTTGTTGTGGGTGGTTGCCCTGTTCCTATGATAGTTCAGAAAAAAGTGAGGCTGACTGAACTTTGAATGCAAGGAGAATTTTTTTTTTGAGAAGTTGAATGCAAGGAGAATTGGTAGGGAAAGGAGCGACCTTTCAAGATAATTTGGTGTAGGAAAACTTGCACTTTCTCCTACAGAGTAAATGAGGCTGAATAAACTTTCAGTGCACATATTTGTCTGAATTTATTGTAGATATTTTTCCTGTTTGGTTTAGGAGAAAAGTGGACATATTTTTGCCTGAATGAACTGAAGTTGCACGATACATACTTTCAATGCAGAGTAAATGATCTGCCATGCTTGACTGAATGTTACTTTTTCCTGTACATACTTTCCTGAATTTTGTATGGTCAGAGCTAAAGATTCAACTTTATTTGTTTTCTGAATGTCGATTCTTCCTGTCTGAATTTGTAGGTTCTCCTGGTCCCGATCCATTGGACAACTTCTTTGTCAGGTTTCATTACTATGGATCATTTCAGCAAGTGGACGGAAAGTTGGATTACATTGGTGAATTGGTGGCAGAGATGTTCATTCCAAGGGATAATTTGTCCTATAGAGAATTATGTAACTATGCAGAAGATATTCATCAAGTGGAAAGAGGTCACTGCAGAGGTACTTACAGCTATAAATTACATTGGTTACTTCCAGGAAAAAAAGTCAGTGATGGTCTTATGTTCCTGTCGGATGATGATTCGGTGAAGAGGATGGCCATTGGAATAAAAGGTGGTGGTTATGCTGATGTTTTTGTTGAAGAAATGAACACGCCAATTCAGCAGGAGCACTTTCCCTGTGATAAAGAAATGCACCAAGACCAAACCATGCTATCTGGTAGTGATGAGCAGTTTGACATATGTGTAGGTGATGAGCAATTTGACATATATGCAGGTTTGTTGTCAGTAAATGTAAGAGAAACTTACTCTAGGCACAAAGGGACAAAATTACCACTTATTAGTGTGAAAGTTGTTGACACTAAAATGGTTGATGAGATGGTAAGTGCTGCTGAAAAAGCTCAAGTTGGTGCATCATCTGCTCATGAAACAGAGAGAGAAGTTGCTGCAAGTCCAACTGAGTTGGAGGCACACTTTGGTGCAACTGAAGTTGTTATACCTCCTAAGATGGAAGTAAGAAGAAGGGCGGTTGCTGCAAATGGAACTGAAATAGTAGCACAATCTGTTGCAACTACATCTGAAATAGTGGGACAGTTTGATGTAAGAGCTACTGAAACAGAGAAAGAAGTTGCTGCAATAGTTGGTGCAAATAATGATATATCAACTGAACATGTTCCAGCAGCAGAAGCACCTCCTGTTGACAAATCCGATGAAGAGGATAGTGAATATGAGCCAATACCTGATTGTAGTTCTGGAGAGGATTCGGAGGCAGAGGAACTGAGAAAGCTTGCAAGAGAGATTAGGAGGAATGAGAGAGCTAATAAGCTTGGGCGGAGAAGTGGAATTATAATGCAAGAAAATAAAGTGCAATGTAAATCTGATGATGATTTGGATGCTGGTTTTGAAACTCCATATTTTGACTCTGATGAGGATGACTTCTCTTATGATGAAGAAAGTGATGGAGAAGGAGGCACCACTATGGTTAGAAGGAAGAGCAAATGGCCTAGATTTGATAAAAAAGCTGAAAAACCAAACTTTCAGCTTGGCATGGTTTTTAGAAGCAGAGAGCACATGAAGAAAGCAGTGATTTCATATGGAATTAAAACTCACAGGCATTTGTTGTTCAGCAAAGATGAACATGACAAAGTCCGAGCATACTGTTCTTGGCCTGGATGTAAGTGGGTCATTTATGCATCAAAGACAACTAGGCACAAATAGTTGCAAGTCTCAACATTTGTCGATGAGCATCACTGTATTCCAAGAAGAGATAACAAATTAGTGACATTTGTTGTTATTGCTAAGAAGTATGCAGCCTTGATAAAAGCAAATCCAACATGGAAATTAGAAAACTTGAAGCAAACTGTTTTGAAGGACATGTTTGCAGATGTCACTATTGCACAATGCAAAAGGGCCAAGAAATTAGTGATGGAGAAATAAAAAGATAGCACTAAAGGAGAATATTCCTTGGTTTTTGACTACCAATTGGAATTGCTGAGAACTAACCCAGGTAGCACTGCTGCTATCAAACTGGCAGATGATGTGAAGGATGATGAGCATGTTTTTGAGAGGTTTTACATGTGCTTTGGTGCTATTAAAAAAGGATTTCTTCCTGGCTGCAGAAAGGTTATAGGACTAGATGGTTGTTTCTTTAAAGGTGCTTGCTTTGGTCAGCTACTTGTTGCTTTGGGAAGAGATGCCAACAATCAGATGTACCCTGTAGCTTGGGCTGTAGTCGAAAAAGAAACATATGAGTCCTGGTTCTGGTTTGTTGAGAAGTTAAACAGAGACCTCAAAATCAGTAATCAAGGGGATGGATGGGTGTTCATCTCAGACCAGCAGAAAGGACTAATAGGGGCTATAGAGTATATTCCTCCAAAAGCAGAACATAGGATGTGTGCAAGGCACATTTACTCCAACTGGAAGAAAAAACATAATGACAAAGATTTGCAAAAGAGATTCTGGAGATGTGCAAAGGCTCCTAACGGGTCTCTATTCAACTATAACAGAGCACGGTTGGCTCAATTCATAGTTGAAGGAGCAAAGGACATGATGAATACAAAACCAATTCACTGGAGTAGGGCTTACATGAAGCTGGGAAGCTACTGTGATTCAGTTGACAATAATATGTGTGAGTTATTCAACAACTGAATTATGGAATCAAGATATCTACCTATTATATCTATGCTGGAGTGGATAAGATGCAAAATTATGGTGAGGATACAAGAATGCATTACCAAGTGTTTGAAATGGTCAGGAATCATATGCCCAAACATATTTAAAAAACTGAAGCAGAATATAACAAGATCTGGAAATTGCCATGTGCTCTGGAATGGAAGAGATGGGTGTAACACCCATGATGCGGCTATATCTCCCACGTGTCAGAGCACGACTTAGAGGCATAACCGCATAGTAGGCATGTTGCAAGAGGGGTAATCTTTACACATTCCATGTACTGAATAAGGAAAGGGATACCATAGTTGGCTTACAATCGCCACTTCACACAATACATGAATAAAGCATTACATCATACAGATACAATTAAGGTCCGACTATGGAACCAAAATAAAAGAAGACTACCCCTAATGCTATAGATCCCCGATCGCCTCAACTGGGCTCCACTACTGATCAACTGGAAATGGAACAACATAACGAACATGAACTTCATCGAGCTCCTCCTTGAGCTCGGTTGACTCACCTGCACGGTATCATCGGCACCTGCAAACTGGTTTTGGAAGTAATCTGTGAGTCACGGGGACTCAGCAATCTCAAACCCTCGCGATCAAGACTATTTAAGCTTATAGGAAGGGTAAAAGGTATAAGGTGGAGCTGCAGCAAGCGACTAGCATATATGGTGGCTAACGTACGCAAATGAGAGCGAGAAGAGAAGGCAAAGGCACGGTCGAGAATCTATGATCAAGAAGTGATCCTAGACTAATTACATTCAAGCATAACTCCAACACCGTGTTCACTTCCCGGACCCCGCCGAGAAGAGACCATCACGGCTACACACGTGGTTGATGCATTTTAATTAAGTTAAGGTTTCAGGTTTTCTACAACCGGACATTAACAAATTCCCATCTGCCCATAACTGCGGGCACGGCTTTCGAAAGATCAAATCCCTGCAGGGGTGTCGCAACTTAGCCCATCACAAGCTCTCACGGTCAACGAAGGATATTCCTTCTCCCAGGAAGACCCGATCAGGCTCGGAATCCCGGTTACAAGGCATTTCGACAATGGTAAAACAAGACCAGCAAGACCACCCGCTGTGCCGACAAATCCCGATAGGAGCTACACATATCTCGTTCTCACGGCACACCGGATAAGCTAAGCATACAGGAGCCGACGTAACCCAAGTTGCCACGGGATGGCCCTGCACGGTGCTCTAGTTTGGACCAACACTCAGAGGAGCACTGGCCCGGGGGTTTAAATAAAGATGACCCTTGAGTCTGCAGAACCCAAGGGAAAAAGGCTTAGGTGGCAAATGGTAAAACCAATGTTGGGCCTTGCTGGAGGAGTTTTATTCAAGGCGAACTGTCAAGGGGTTCCCATTATAACCCAACCATGCAAGGAATGCAAAATCAAGGAACATAACACCGGTATGACGGAAACTAGGGCGGCAAGAGTGGAACAAAACACCAGGCATAAGGCCAAGCCTTCCACCCTTTACCAAGTATATAGATGCATTAATTAAAATAAGAGATATTGTGATATCCCAACAAATATCCATGTTCCCGACAAGGAACAAACTCCAATCTTCACCTGCAACTAGCAACGCTATAAGAGGGGGCTGAGCAAAGCGGTAACATAGCCAAACAATGGTTTGCTAGGACAAGGTGGGTTAGAGGTTTGACATGGCAATATGGGAGGCATGATATAGCAAGTGGTAGGTATCGCGACATAGGCATAGCAATAGAGCGAGCAACTAGCAGGCAAAGATAGAAGTGATTTCGAGGGTATGGTCATCTTGCCTGAGATCCCGCAAGGAAGAAGAATGAGTCCACGAAGAAGACAAACGGACGTAGTCCAAGGAATCCTCACAACTCCGGAACGAAACCGAAGCTAACGCGAGAAGTAACCCGGAAAGAAGCAAACAACATAGTAAAACAACCACCACATAAGCATGGCATGATGCACAACCAAATATGATGCATGTCCTGTTTAAATATGCATGGCATGACAAAGTGCAACAAACAACAGTACATATTAAGTGGAGCTCAATATGCAACTGAGTTGCATATTGAAGAAAACACCACATCACTTATTTAGTTCTCTCTCGGTTAGGTACTCAACAATATTAAATGTTGGTTAACATGGCAAGAGGTGAAGCATAACAAAACTATACCATTTAAACAATTTAAATGGGGCCGGATATAACAAACAACAAATCCGGTAAATCCCCATATGCATTAGCAATTTAATGCAACAACAATTTTAAACATTTTAAATGTTGTTATCATGATGCGGATGATAAGTGCAAGTTTATGCAATTTTTATTAAAAGTTGACAAGAGCATTATGAAGCATTTGTCACCGTGGTGGAAAGAAAAGCGGTGCCACGGCAACGATAACGGTAACGGTGCCACGGCAATGTTCCGGTTATGGTACTCGATTGAGATACCGATGCAAACGGGAAGTGTGTGGATGCGTGCAAAAGATGGTGGGGCGCTCCCGGATACCGGGTTCCCACATGTCGGTGGCAAGGCAAAAGAGAGGCAACGTGCACCGATAGTTCAGACTAAAGGCAAAACAAGGGTGCATCTCATACAACATGCATTCATTCGTTCACGAGCGTCGTCTCGGGGTTATACCTTCGAAGCGTGCAAAAAGGACGGTTCTTGTTCTGTGCAAAGTAGAGGAAGTAGTTGTTCTCGTTTCGTAGTTGTACACACTCCATAGGTGTTCGGGGTCACAACGAGGAACTTGTCGTCCGCGGGGTCTTCGAGGGTCGACGGTAGTGGTACTCGGTCGTTTCGAAGAGGTACTTCGCGACATGCACGGGATGGTAGTTGTACACGGTCATCGTGGGAAGTAAAGGTACACACGAAGGTAGTCGAACTTGACAGTTCCGTTGCACGGGTCTTCGGCGATAGTAGTGGTACGCGTTTCGTAGCCGTTCGGGTCATCGTTAGAGGAACTTGACGGAGTTGAATCCCTTCGAGGTTGTCATGGTACTTGGGGTCTTCGGACTTGCCGGTCTCGACGAAACGAAGGGGTACTTGGCAATCGACGGATGTCGTGGTTCTTGTCAGCCCGAGTCTCGGTGTTTTCGGGTTCTCTCAACGTAGTTGTACCGTGTGATGGCCTGGAGCGGCACCGTTCTAGTCCAAGCAGCGGGTCTTGGTGATGTCCGATGCGTCTCATTTGTGACCATGAAACAGTAGCTCCGTGAAAACAACAGAGCCAGAAGGATTCAAGGCCATGGCAGCGGCGGGTCAGAGCGCTTGACCGGATCCAAAACCATCAGGTGCTCGAGGACAGGGGCGCTCGGGTAGCGGCGAGAACTTGCAGGACGCAGGTGGAGGGGTGGATGGCGACGGGCGGTGTAGGAGGGCAGCAGCAAGGAGGCAGTGGTGCGGTGGGAAGCAGCCAAAGGTGCACGGCTCGGTGACGAGGAGGACCAGCGGGTCCAGGGGTGGAGGTGACCAGCAAGAGGCGGTGCTGGAGATGCTGGTGGTGGCCGGCGACGATGCTGGGGCGGGGGAGGCTGCTTCCAGCGCGGACGAGGCGAGGAGCTTAGGCGCAGCTCCGGCAGGGACAGAGCTAGACGAACCCAGAGCTGATGGGTCCATTCCCGGTGGCGACGCTGCTTGTCTTGCGCTCGGGAGGACACAGATAGGGGCGTGCTCGTTCCGAGGAAGCGCTCGGGGTCGGCTTGGGGTTCGAGCTCCTCTCGGACTGAATCAAGGAGGGAGCAGGAGGCAGGGAGCTGTGGGGTGGCAGCCGGCTACAACTCCGGTGGCCGGCCGGCGCGACGAGGTGGCGTAGGGTCGGGCGCGGTGCCCTGGCGGCGGCGCTAGGAGGGGGTGAGGGGATCAAATCGAGGGAGATGAGAGAGGTTGGCGGCACTGTGTGAGGGAGAGAGCGAGAAGAGGAGGAGCGGCGCGCGGGATGAGAAAAGGAGAGGATGCGCCTGCGTGCGTGAAAGAGAGATCAAGGGAGATGGCGATCCGGATGCATGCGAGGGAGATGGCGGCGGCATTGGGGATCGAGAGGCAGAGGGGTTCGGGCGAGGCTAGGTTACGGGAGAAGTGGGCCTTAGTGGCCGACCCAGGAGGTAGGATTGGCTGCGGGAATGGATGGGCCTGGTGGGAGGCCCAAGTGGCCAGCGGCTGGGCTGTGCTCTCTCTCTCTCTCTCTCTCTCTCTCTCTCTCTCTCTCTGTCAACTCCCTTTAACAGAAAGCAAAGAGAGGAGAGAAAAAAATAAAAGGAGGGGGGTTAGAGAAACAATTTGGGCATGCAGTTAAATCTCCCGGACTCATAAAAATGAGTTCGTTCCGAGAAAATGCATTTGGCACCGCTTGAAAGGATTGCATTCAAACACATTTGAATGTGACTCAAATAAGTTTGAATTAGAAAAACATTTTTGGAGAGTCCAAAAATGTTTGGAATTTTTGTGGAGATCGGGAAAGCGATGAAAGAAGATATGGGCAAAGTTTGAGGACCAAACTTGAAGCGGGAAAAAGGCATGTGATTATATGCAAGTGGGTTGTGGATAATTCCAAATTAGTGGAATACTTTATAATAGCTCCCTAAATATTGGGAGGGTATGTTTTAAAGAGAAACCACCATGTGGGTTCCCTCAATTTAAATAGATCAACAGTCTATGCAATTTATTTAGAGAGTTTTAAAACGGGTTGCATGATGACATGATGCAATGCACAAGAATCAAAGATGAATGCAAAGAACCAAACAAAACACACGATGAAACCCGGAAACCCTGGAAGGCAACCGAAGCTCCGGTCTTGGGGCGTTACAACACTCCACCACTACGAGAGGATCTCATCCCGAGATCTAGGATGGCACCGGAGGGAAAAGGAAGAGGAAGAGAAGAGGTAAAACTAAGTTGCTTCTTTGATGAATGAGTGAAACCAAAGAACCATGCGAGGTTGAACAAATTCGAGAAAGGATACAACGAAGGTGAACAAAGTCAAAAACACTCCTTTAGAAAAAGAGGAACAAGGAACATCACGAGAACCCTGTAGGTTGGAAGACATGAGAAAAGGGTTGCAATGGACAAGAAGTACATGCAAGCACCTCGGTTGACACGAGATGTACAAGGAATGATAAAGATCAATTACGGCAACGCTCCGGATGGAAATGGAAGGTAAAGAATATGAGATTTGCAATATGAAAGCACTTGGATGAGACTCCGGTTAGAAGAGGAATGATAGACACAACACCCCGGTTAAAACAAGATATAGAAGGAATAAGACTGATATAATTTGGACAACACTTTGACTGTAAATGGAAGAATTTGAGCATGAACTAGACAAGGATGAGAGGACACTTGATGAATCAACAAAACACTGCCTCCGGAACTATTGAAATAATGGCACAAGGGGTAAGAAAGATTTCAGACAGCATTCCGGTTGAGAAGGGAGGTAAAACTTGATAAGATGAGAGAGCTGGAATGAAAACACGACACTCCGGTTGAATGGATAAGCAAAGGAAATAACATGATCTTCACAATACGAGATGATGAGTGAAGAGAGCATCATCACAATGCCTCCGGAAGAAATGAAAGACTGCAATGAAAAGAACGGAGAAGAAAACAACATGTTCTACCTCAAATGAATTTGAGAGAGCATCCTTAAAAGAAGGATTGAACGGAGTTGTAGGGAAATCAACAATGAAAAGACCATGCTTGTTGAGGGCTTATGGAAAACATCTCAAAAAAACTTGAGGTGAAAACCTGCCACTAACGAAACAATAGATTGGATTTATATCGACAAGGAAACGAGAAGCTTATTCCACCGGGAGGATAAATGAAGAACTTGGATCATTTATAAGCACCATAATTAGCAACAATTCTTAGGGAAGGCTTTAGGTGAAACATGACACAAGATAATCCCAAAGAAGATATTGATTGGTTGAGAAGAAGTCTTGAGCGAAGAGAAAAAAATGATGGATTTAGATATGTCACTCTTGAAAACATGTGAATCATGAAACACGAAGGGAAAATTATCAACAGTGACATAACACCATCTCAAAAGATGAGATATGAAATAATTGCACTTCGAAATGCAAGATGAAGAATACTTGAAGTATAGCTTGGTGGATCATAGCTTCGAGAGAAATCTTGATGAACAATTAAAGAATGAAAGGAATCCTTGATGAACCATCATGTAGAGCCTCCATGAAGAACTCCGATAACAAAAGGATGATAGAAAGAAAGAGAAGTTGAAAACACAAGGTGAAGCCTTGTAGTGATTAAGATGGATCTTCATGATGAGATAAAGTGGAAACTTGGAACTCTGGAAGAAAAGATAAAGCATCTCGAACCGAGAATGTGATATGATGAACCACTCCCGAAAGAAGAAATTAGATCACTTGTATGAAACAATAATAAGAATTACGTTATGCGCATCCTTCACCAATTTAGATTGATGGTAAGCAGCGGATTTAGCAAACTACTTATTCTCGTAGAAAAGATTAAGGTAGATATAGTGCCAACTTGGGAAGGTCTTCAACGAACCACCGGTGGGATTGGAAAGAACGAAAGAATTGATATGATAACCAAGGAAGAGAGATCTTGAACGACCCACCATAATAATTAAAATGAACGAAGTAAAGGGATGAATCACCGGTAAGAATTAGAGAACGAATGAGGATACTTGAGGGGATTTAGATACAACTGAAACGAAGAGATCACGAGCTGATTAGAGAATATTGAATGATGCACCGGTAAGATTTGGAGAATGATAGCTGAAAGCTGAGAGTGAATAGGTCTTCTGAAATGATGGGCTTCGGAGAATCAAACTGAAAAGACTCCTGAAATTCTCCGGATGGGTGAAAAGAATTCTCACAATCGAAAAACAATTATGAGAGGATGTCATCAAGCTAGAACCACGAGTCTTGAGAGAACGGGAAAGATTTGGAGGAAAAACTCTTCTTCGGTCTTCAAAATCTGAGAATGACGACGAGAAACACCACCATGAATTATTGAAATACTCCGGGATGACGAATAGAAAGGTTAAGCCCACGGTGATAAGAATTTGACAGATCTTGGAGAAGGCATTTGACTGATGATAACTCATTGTTACGTCAAACTTTGAATAATTTGAGAATAGCTCCGGTAAAAGAAAAGAGTCAGGTAAGATCCTGGAAAAAGACCTGTGGGTTAGGGACCACTCAAAAGAAACACCGTCGAACGATTTGAAAGAGAGATTGCGCCGGTTGAATTAAATGGCTTGAATGAGATAACATCCTCGCAAAAGTTTGAACGAATGCAGAGTGGGAACACGAATCTTCTGAGATATCTTCAACACTCCGTAATAATTGAATAGCGAGAAGTGGATGATTAAGAGGTGCACCGGCACGAGAAAACATTTGAAACAAGGAAAAGAATGTGATCAAACACCGAAAGCTTGAATTGAAAACCACCGGAGAAGAAAATAATGGAGAATGATGAATGAGTAGAGCATCTTCAAGAGAACCACCGGGTAAGAACGTTGATTGAAAAGAATGGAGAGCCTTCACATCCATAAAATGGATAACGAATTAAGAAATCCGAGTCCTTGAAGAAAAAGGGTGGGTGGGCAGGAAAACAAAGGCAACTTGGAGACGGATGAAACAAACACCGTCGAGAAGAACCGATAATTGATCTTGCGAAAGTTGACAAGATTGGATCCATTTGAAGAGGAGCACACCGGTTGAAAAAGAATTAACATGACAAACTCGATGATCAAGAAGGATTGGTATTCACATCGAAGTATGAGAACACCGTTTAGGAAAGGTATGGAATCAACACTTGACTTCGAAGCAACTCGAATACCACAACTCAAGACAAAACAAAGGATTGGCTTGCAGAATAAGCCGGAACAAACATATGATAGAGATTTCGTCCGAAGTTTTTGTGGTGGGGCCCACACGGGCTCGATCATACAATACCATCATGTACAAGGCAGTGCACATGACATACGAAGCATCCCCGAGTCAGCATAGCCAAGGACTCTTTAAGACACAACGAGACCACTGTAAAACCAACCGTGGATAGGCGGACCACTAGACGTCGAACCCCAATTTCATATCATACATCTATCGGAAAGATATCCTAAGAGCTACTTGAATTCCCACTTATAAACTCCCAAAACTTTCCGGTTATGCAATCAGGTGTTGGGGATACAGGGGAAGCATAATATCTCACCCAAAACTAGCAAATCCTACATCCAGCGGTATCCATCCTTCAACACATAACCAAGATACCTTCGGAAATCATTTACCTCAACCTTCGAAAAGCATTCGTTATACGAGTTATGGCAATATTCCCGAACTCCCGCCCCATTACTGGGTGGCGTTGAGGTTATGTCACCAACAACTGCATAAAAGAGATTTTCGCTGTTGGTGAAACTCGTGTATTCCAGAATTGCAACGATAAAATTGTGACGAGAACACCTCGGAGCTCAACTCCCCGGGACACTGCCACAACCCCTAAATGTCAGGAGGCACCAAGAACAATGTTCTCATCACAAAACCATCGGAACGATTCCAAGATACCCGCGTGATCCTAAAAAAATTAGTGAAATTTGAGAAGAGAAGAGTCAAAACTTTACGTCAGGATACCTCACCAGAGTGATGAAGGAACTGAGGAGTAAAAAGAATCCTACTCTCCTATATATATAATCCTAAATGCTCAAAACATTTTTCTAGACTCAACAACGCCAGCGATTCGATCAAGTAGGGGGCTCCTAAGTCGGGGAAGGCTCTGGTTACCAACTTGTAACACCCACGATGTGGCTATTCTCCCACGTGTCGGAGCAAGACTTAGAGGCATAACCGCATAGTAGGCATGTCGCAAGAGGGTAATCTTTACACATCCCATGTACTGAATAAGGAAAGGGATACCATAGTTGGCTTACAATCGCCACTTCACACAATACATGAATAAAGCATTACATCATACAGATACAATTAAGGTCCGACTACGGAACCAAAATAAAAGAAGACTACCCCTAATGCTACAGATCCCCGATCGCCCCAACTGGGCTCCACTACTGATCAACTGGAAACGGAACAACATAACGAACACAAACTTCATCGAGCTCCTCCCCGAGCTCGGTTGCGTCACCTGCACGGTATCATCGGCACCTGCAAACTGGTTTTGAAAGTAATCTGCGAGTCACGGGGACTCAGCAATCTCAAACCCTCGCGATCAAGACTATTTAAGCTTATAGGAAGGGTAAAAGGTATAAGGTGGAGCTGCATGAAGCGACTAGCATATATGGTGGCTAACGTACACAAATGAGAGCGAGAAGAGAAGGCAAAGGCACGGTCGAGAATCTATGATCAAGAAGTGATCCTAGACTAATTACGTTCAAGCATAACTCCAACACCGTGTTCACTTCCCGGACCCCGCCGAGAAGAGACCATCACGGCTACACACGCGGTTGATGCATTTTAATTAAGTTAAGGTTTCAGGTTTTCTACAACCGGATATTAACAAATTCCCATCTGCCCATAAGTGCGGGCACGGCTTTCGAAAGATCAAATCCCTGCAGGGGTGTCCCAACTTAGCCCATCACAAGCTCTCATGGTCAACGAAGGATATTCCTTCTCCCAGGAAGACCCGATCAGCCTTGGAATCCCGATTACAAGGCATTTTGACAATGGTAAAACAAGACCAGCAAGACTACCCGCTGTGCCGACAAATCCCGATAGGAGCTGCACATATCTCGTTCTCACGGCACACCGGATAAGCTAAGCGTACAGGAGCCGACGTAACCCAAGTTGCCAAGGGATGGCCCTGCACGGTGCTCTAGTTTGGACCAACACTCAGAGGAGCACTGGCCCGGGGGTTTAAATAAAGATGACCCTTGAGTCTGCAGAACCCAAGGGAAAAAGGCTTAGGTGGCAAATGGTAAAACTAAGGTTGGGCCTTGCTGGAGGAGTTTTATTCAAGGTGAACTGTCAAGGGGTTCCCATTATAACCCAACCGTGTAAGGAACGCAAAATCAAGGAACATAACACCGGTATGACGGAAACTAGGCCGGCAAGAGTGGAACAAAACACCAGGCATAAGGCCGAGCCTTCCACCCTTTACCAAGTATATAGATGCATTAATTAAAATAAGAGATATTGTGATATCCCAACAAATATCCATGTTCCCAACAAGGAACAAACTCCAATCTTCACCTGCACTAGAAACGCTATAAGAGGGGGCTGAGCAAAGCGGTAACATAGCCAAACAACGGTTTGCTAGGACAAGGTGGGTTAGAGGTTTGACATGGCAATATGGGAGGCATGATATAGAAAGTGGTAGGTATCGCGGCATAGGCATAGCAATAGAGCGAGCAACTAGCAAGCAAAGATAGAAGTGATTTTGAGGGTATGGTCATCTTGCCTGAGATCTCGCAAGGAAGAAGAACGAGTCCATGAAGAAGACAAACGGACGTAGTCCAACGAATCCTCACAACTCCGGAACGAAATCGAAGCTAACGCGAGAAGTAACCCGGAAAGAAGCAAACAACATAGTAAAACAACTACCACATAAGCATGGCATGATGCACAACCAAATACGATGCATGTCCGGTTTAAATATGCATGGCATGGCAAAGTGCAACAAACAACACTACAAATTAAGTGGAGCTCAATATGCAACGGAGTTGCATATTGAAGAAAACACCACATGACTTATTTAGTTCTCTCTCGGTTAGGTACTCAACAATATTAAATGTTGGTTAACATGGCAAGAGGTGAAGCATAACAAAACTATACCATTTAAACAATTTAAATGGGGCCGGCTATAACAAACAACAAATCCGGTAAATCCCCATATGCATTAGCAATTTAATGCAACAACAATTTTAAACATTTTAAATATTGTTATCATGATGCGGATGATATGTGCAAGTTTATGCAATTTTTATTAAAAGTTGACAAGAGCATTATGAAGCATTTGTCACCGTGGTGGAAAGAAAAGGGGTGCCACGGCAACGATAACGGTAACGGTGCCACGGCAACGTTCCGGTTTCGGTACTCGATTGAGATACCGATGCAAAGGGGAAGTGTGTGGATGCGTGCAAAAGATGGTGGGGCGCTCCCGGATACCGGGTTCCCACATGTCGGTGGCAAGGCAAAAGAGGGGCGACGTGCACCGATAGTTCAGACTCGAGGCAAAACAAGGGTGCATCTCATACAACATGCATTCATTCGTTCACGAGCGTCGTCTCAGGGTTATACCTTCGAAGCGTGCAAACGGGACGGTTCTCGTTCGGTGCAAAGTAGAGGAAGTAGTTGTTCTCGTTTCGTAGTTGTACACACTCCGTAGTTGTACAACATGCATTCATTCGTTCACGAGCGCCGTCACCTTCCCCCCTCATCGAAGTCGGGCCAAACTTATTGTAGTAAAATTCGCCGTGCTAAGGCCTTGCAGGACCAATGCACAAGAATAACCACCTTCACCGATGAAGGGAAGTATAGATTAAAAGGATCCAACCTATAGACACACAAACAGAAATTGGATCCAAAAAGATCCGCAGACGACACACCTTCAGACTCCCTTCGACTACGCTAGACACATCTCCAGAACGGAGGCTTGTCGGGGAGAACCTTATTCCACCGGTCAATGAGCCGCCACCGACTGTCTTCATGAGCAGGTTACTAACCCTGAACAAACTCATAAAAACACCCAAAAACAAAGAAACATACCTCCCGCTAGCAAGAACCAAGGGCCCACTGCTCCTCCATGGCCCTAGGGTCATCAAAGATGAGGCAGAGAGATGGAAACTTGAATTTTGTCCTTAAAGAAGATGTAATTTGAACTGGTCTTAGATATCCAACTATTCATCGATACGAATAGAATGAAATGATGTAAGAGAATGTGTAGTGTGCGAGTTTTGTTGGCACTGTGATTTTTGTCAGGCTGGAAGAGAGACACTTTTTGTCAGGCTAGAAGAGAGACACTTTTTTTCCATGAGAAACGTAAAGAGCCTTGTGTTTCTGTGCATTGATAGAAAAAGAGTTTGTACAAACCCAATGATGGGCAACAGAGGTGACAACATGAAGAAACGTAAAGAGCCTTGTGTTTCTGTTTTGCTTTTATATAGGCGTCCCACCATAGCTGAGAGATTGCTGCTCATTCCCCGAGTTAAATCTTTTTAGAATCCATGGGAATATGGAATAGAAACTGTAAAACTGAAGACGTAATAGCGACACAAGTATTGCATATGGCTGAGGCAAAAAAGAAAAAAAGAAGCAAACATGGGAGGGCCCAACCGGGTTCGAACCGGTGACCTATTGATCTGCAGTCAATTGCTCTACCACTGAGCTATGGACCCCGTTATGCCTAATGACAACCAATAAGGTACTAATCCTGTTATCTGTGTTTTTGTTTTCTAGACCACATTTCTTTTAGTTCTCTCGCTAAATATAAAATATTAATCCATGTAAAGTGACAAAAACGATGAACAAACGACAAAGCCCTGTACAGAGGTGGGCAAAAAATTACAAATTCACAAACTCAAAACCAATGTCAAATTGAACATATTTGATATTTTAAAACTGTATTCGGCTGATATATAGATGATCCTAATAGAAACCGACGGTGCAAGTTAAGATGGACAATCACTAATTTCAAGGTGGGCAATAAAAATTTCGATGAACTCGGAATCAACAGCAAATCAAACATTTCACAAACATAAATTGTCTCCTGCCGATATATTGATGATCTGAGTAGAAACTACGAGTGCAATTTAGATACAGGACAGGCAAAACTCAGAACATCCCAAACTACAACACTGAACCAGTAATCGATACTGCTAAATCTCTGCTTGATATCATCTCTTAAACACTCGCTGTTTTAGAGTATTCAGTATTACAAACTTAACAGCGACTACACAGCAAAGACTCTTCCGGGCGTACGAGGTGTCGTCGTCGTCTAACTCATTTCGGGTTCCTTAGAACAATGATGACCGAGTCGCCGCGGAGGAACATCTTGCTGATGAACCTGTCCTTGTTCACTGGAAGGGCCTTCTTCTTGCCTTTGCCAGTCTTTGGAACCTGTAACCAGAGCAGTGGATGTTAGTGAACAGTCACAGCAATAAGCTCGAAGATAAGGAAGCAGCGCGGAAGTTGGGGTAATGGGCACATACCTCAGTCCACATCTCCCGAACATTCTCAAGAACCATGTTGCAATGACGGTCAAATGCCCTCACACGACCAAGAAGCTTCTTGTTGTTCCGGCAGTTGATAAGCACCTGAGGTACAACGGCTAATGTGGGAAACATCGTCTGTAGTCAGTGCAAGTGCAGACAAGCAGTCACCTAGAGATCTACTTCTTCATTATTTATTATACATGCGTGTTTGCGGCAAGCAAAGGTGTAAGGTTACACACATGAAACATTTACGTAAAACAGCTTGCCTACAGAAGTAGAGAATCACATCAAGCACGCAGACATATACACAATAAGACTTGTAGCAGCTATCAAGCGGATCAGCTAATAGCACCTTTTTTATTTGACTCCATCAAGGTTCATGGTGTGCATTGGGCTCACCCAAGGGTTCATAACTGGCTACACATTTCAAACATTGAGGCTTCATTAAACAGTCAGTCACTAATCTTGCAGCCAATTCTACATTAGCTACTACACAGACCAACCTACTTTAGTATATGACAACACAACCGACAACAACAATTTTAATTCCAGACATTTTCAATTTAGTACCCATATAATACCATAGCGGTGGTACATGCATGAAGCACGCAGCAATATGACCAACACAGAATTGCACTTGTCATAATACAACACAATATTATCAAGTCAGGACCATTGCATCACCTTCAAATTTCAGACAAGAGAAGAACTTTGATAAAAGATAATTTTTAGGTAATGGAGTTGCATTTCTTTCAGTTAATAAAAGGGCCTATGATACGCAATGAGAACACTAGGACAGATGCTGCACAGGAACTATTAGCAAACACAATTCAAGAAAGCCACAGCTCACTTGCAGAGCAGGGATCATACAACCAACATTGCACAAAAGAGAGCTTTCAGGTTAAACAGTTGCATTTGTTTCACTTCATAAAAAGTGTGTATCGTATAGCATCAATAGCACTAGGACAAATGCTGCAGAGAAACATGCTTCACAGAAACAATGTTGATTACTCGCACATTACGCACCGGGGCAATTTATAATTTTGCAGGGCAAAGAGCACATCATTATTGCCGAAGGCAAATCACGAAACTACAGTTCATCTGCAACAATACGTACAGAGTTGTGCTAAGTTTCAGGTTACAGAAAATATGATTCACCCAAACTGAATGGAATTAACTTTCAGATTACAGAGCTGCATTTGTTTCAGTTATTAATAAAAGGACCTATTATATGCCGTAATAACACTAGGACTATACGCTGCACAGGAACTAAATTGATTACTCGCATATTACGCACCAGGGCATTTAACTTGACAGCACTGCGAGGGCAGCGCTATTAGCAAACACAATTGACTAAACCAATGTTGACTTCCACAGCAGGATTCATCACAAGCAACTAGGCGATTGGATTTTCAGGCACAATATCAAACAACTAGGACACCAGAGAGTGTTCAATTCAAGCAGGTGCAGACAAACATGTGCAGAAAGAAGGAAACCCCAGCTCTTGGCAAAGCTGGGGTGACGATACAAGCAAGAACTCGGCTCGGCTCACCTGAGTATTGTTCTTGACGCTCATCAGGAGCAGGGACAGGGGCCCGGTGCTGAACTCCTCCTCCTCCTTCTTCGCCTGCCGCCGTAAACAGAACCATGTCAGTCACTAGTTAAGACATCCATACACCCAAAGATAAAAGTATGGGGAAATTGCAAGCGCGGGATGCTTACATTGGCAGCTGCTTCTTCCGCCATCGACGCGAAGCGAAGCCGGCGACCTGCGAGCGGAAACAAATCAAATCAGCAGCAACCCTAAGTCTCTCTTAGAGACCCGTACAGCAAGAGCCCGGGGCGACTGGACGAACTGTGGCAGCCCCCTCGTCCGGAACAGCTAGACTACCCGCGCGGGGA